>NC_092691.1:174674-462174 GCF_964275005.1 Diadema setosum | reverse complement strand
AGTGTATGAATTTCTTGATTTGAGACATATTTATAAGGGTTTACTCGAAGAATTATTCTCAGTGCCCTATTTTGTAATTTTTGTAGTCTATCTGTGTGTTTTGCCGCCGATGATCCATAGATAATATCGGCATAATCAAATAATGGGAGAATGAAAATTGTATAAATCGATTTCAAAGTTGAAGTATTTACACAACTCCGTAAACGGCCCAGAAATTTCACAAGTTTGACAATATTCTTACACATTGTATCTATATGTATATCCCATTTTAGCTGTTGATCAATCATAACACCGAGGTATTTCACAACATCCTTCTGTTCTATTATATTTCCAGAAATGAATAATTTTAATTTATTACATTTACTTATATTATAACGAGAACCCAGTAATATGCATACTGTTTTTTCACAATTTACACTAATCTTATTCAAACACATCCATTCATATATGTTCTGCAGTTCAGAATTCAATACACACTCTATTTCATTTACACTTTTTCCCGAGCAATACAACACTGTATCATCTGCATACAAATTTATTTTACATCGTTCAATATAGTCAACCAAATCATTGACATAAATGATAAACAGCAGTGGTCCGAGAATTGAGCCCTGAGGCACGCCGTAATCAATTTGTTGTAATCGTGATCTCGACGAGTTTATCTGAGTGCAAATATGTCGTCTCTTCAAATAACTTTCGAACCATTTTAAACTTTCCTTCGACACCCCTATTTTACAAAGCTTCTGAATAAGCAAATCTGTGTCCACAGTGTCGAACGCTTTACGCAGGTCAATAAAGACTGCACCGACATAGCAACCGTCATCTATGGCCCGATACCAGTCATCCGTGACCTTTAACAATGATGTGACAGTTGAGTGTCTTGACCTAAATCCAGATTGTTCCTGGTTCAATATGCTATTCTGTTTTAAGTAGAGAGACAGCTGTGACTGGACGATCTTTTCCAGAACCTTTGAGAGAGGTGAAAGAATTGAGATCGGCCTATAATTGTTAGGCAGGGATTTGTCTCCAGATTTAAAAACTGGTATTATTTTTGCACATTTCCACCGATGAGGAACGATGCCCTCTAACAGTGATCGATTAATAAGGTAAGTAAGTGAATGCGCTATGCCAGATGCAGATAATTGTACAATTTTAACTGATAGACCATCTAGACCAGTTGACTTTTTCGCTTTGAGTCCTTTGATGACTTTAAGTACCTCTTCCTCATTTACTACATGCAGAGTCAAACGTGATTGTGTTGAAACTTCATTTACAATACATCGTTGTACATGAGGAATTTGTGATGCCAGATTTACACCAATATTTTCAAAATAATCATTAAAATCATTAATTCGTGCAATATCATCATCGTTCCATTGTTCCAGTTTTGTTTCTTATCTTGTCATCTTACCAACACGTGGACAACCTACTCAATATTATATATATATATATATATATATATATATATATATATATATATATATATGTATATATATATATGTATATATATATATATATATATATATATATATATATATATATATATATATTAATTCGCATCATTGATAGGTAGGCTACTTGAAATAATTTCCCCCAAAATGGTTTACTTATCGTCCTATTTCATAACCACGATATATTTTGTTATTTCATGTCAGTTAACCACATGTAGAATGCTTTGTATTTCATTTATTACTATTTTTCATAGTGCATACTCGGTCATATTACTACGGCAAAGACCCCTGAACGTTTTAACTTTAATAGCAGACTCATTTATTATCATTACTGTTATTGTAAAGTAGTTGGAGTGGTACACATACACTGTAATTTTCCCTTTTCCCCCTACCCTCCCCCCCTCTCTCTCTCTCTCTTTCTATCAATTATTCTATCCCGAGTAGCTAAGTATAGGGTCTCCATACCGTCAAGCCTCGGCTTAGTTTGGACACCCTTCTGTTTTAAGTTCCCTATGCTGTTTGTACTTGTTTTGTTTTGTACTAAAGAGTATGTGTCGATATACTGTTTGTCATAAATGACTTGCACAAATTCATGTCTGATGTAACGGATTTAAGCAGAAATAAATCAAATCAAATTAAATCAAATCATATCAAATTAAATCAAACCCTGAATCGAAATAACTTTGCATATAGGGAAATGATGTGTATATGCAGATGTCAGGTAGGCCTACATGAATCCACGCACAAGTATATTTGCATTGGTTTGGATTTAACAACACAACACCTTACTGATGGGTTTTTTTTTCTGTTCATCAGCAATGGAAAGAGTCGTTATCTTTGGTAGACGTTTACCGTTTTTATAGGAGGTGGTAGGCCTATACATTGAAGTATACAAAGATTGTTATAATCGTCTGGTCAGAATGCAGCACAACCATGTGGGAAACAAATGGGTGTGTTTTAGATTCACTGAGAACAACCATAAAATTCGTTCCCTCAAACAAGATACCCCTGTCATAGTGTAGGCTTAATTGCTTGCAATGAATGAAATTAAAGCAGAAATTTATAGAGAATCTAGAAATATGACAAGTTCGATATCTACGGAAAGCTAAGAAGCTAGTTAACAAAACTGGATATCTTTTAGACGATGTAACTTTACCCCCAAACTGTTTTTGAGATTGAAAAAACACCCAATTTCCATGACCACGTAGCTCCGTTCGCTACAAGAAACATCGGATTTGAGCGACGTCACCAAATGTGTATGAGCTGATTTGCCGTACGGCTATAATTATGAGACCCGCTCTGGCAAAACCCGAAACTTCTCGGCAAATGTGATTTCGCGCTACAGCCCGAAAAAGGTCAAAACAAAAATGACCTCAGGGACCAAATTGACATTTTAGTATCACGTTGTAGGGGAAATTTTCTAGTTTCTAATTGATATCAACAACATTTCGAAATACAAGCTACAAAATGTGGAATTTTGAAGAGAAAAGTGGGATGTCAATCTCAAAAGTTGGCCAAAATCTTACGTCTAAAGATCAAATCGCCTTCGCTTACGGCGAAAATGACTGTTTTTTGGCGATCGTGTCTTAGATATTCTGCATTGAACCCTGACACATTTGGTACCTACAGAAAGCTCTACCTCTGCTTATTCCATGACGATGTCATGGCATGATGTCATGCTACTCACTTTCATTCATAAATTCGTCTGAAACATGAGTAAGTTTATGCAAATCGTCTCCAAGACGCGTAAACAGCCTTGTTACCAAGACACTTGATCGAAATACGTGCAACCTATACGTGTTATACTGTGGGGATCACTGCAGCAGCGGTGCATGCTTGTATGCAACACGTGTATCGTGACTGCTGCTCAGCACGGAAATGTTGCAGTTTCCCGCTTTGTTAGACTGTTTTTTAGCAAGTTGAGGTAGAAATTAGAATTTAAACTAACACACAAGAGAAAAAGAAGGTCACATTTAACTAACAAACCTTCATCATGCCATTTCAAAGAAGAATCAAGCTGAAATCACGGCATCAAGGAATACCCCTTCACCTGTTCACTGCCGATTCTGCTGGTACTGTTGTGCGTACACCTGATCACGGCGATCGCGAATCTTGAGCTGATTACGGCGGGTTTTGTGCTTTTCAAACGTCGTATTTCCGTAAATTTATGGGTGTAAAAATGATTTCCAATCAATTACATCTCTTTGACTTAGTTGTCATCCTTCATGAGTATGTAAGATTACCTCTTCTATACGCAATTACCCCACAATGATCGATTTATTGTGTCAATAATAACAGCAAATTGTGGCTGTACAAAGGAACAGCTGATTACGGCGATCGTGAATCTTGAGCTGATTACGGTAGGTTTTGTGCTTTTCAAACGTCGTATATCCGTAAATTTATGGGTGTAAAAATGATTTCCAATCAATTACAGCTCTTTGACTTAGTTATCATCCTTCATGAGTATGTAAGATTACCTCAGCTATACGCAATTCCCCCACAATGATCGATTTGTTGTGTCAATAATATAATAGCAAATAATGGCTGTACGAAGGAACAGCTGATCACGGCGATCGTGAATCTTGAGCTGACGATAGGTTTTGTGCTTTTAAAACTTTGTTTATCCGTAAATTTATGGGTGTAAAAAATGATTCCAATGAACACAAACAAACAAACAAACAAACAAACAAGTTCACGTGAATATATAGTTTTGGCGGACGATTAATGCTAGATTGACAACAAATTACACACCAATTTCCTGAAAAGTGCACACAGTTTGCCTATAGATACGTAAATCCCACTGGGTTGCATACACATTTGGTGACGTCGCAGATTTGGCACTTTTCGTAGCCGTATCGAACTTTTTCCAGTGCTCAAATTGGGTAAAAATAAAGATTCTTATATTCAAAGCAGAGACAACTTTATTGCATGATTTATGTCAGAAATTAATCAAAATAACATTAAATAATGGAAAACAGTCCATTTATATGATATTATTTCCTAGAAATTTCTTCTTTAAGATCAAATTGCCATTCTTATAGTCCTACGTCCCTTCTCGTTATGGCATTTGTTGACACAATTTAACAAGTCTGTAAAGAAAATGCCTTCCTCCTCTATATAAGCACAAATAACTTTGGCATATTTCAGTTTTTAAATCATACTAAATATTTCAGTTTTATTCGTGTAAAGAATAAACGAGCAAGATAACATCCATCTGTTATCAAGTAGTTATGGTTATGAAGTATAATGATTTTATTATCAAATCAAATAAGGGACTTTTTGTCATATAGTAGATGTATTCTATTTTTCCTACATTCAGTGTATTATAAGACTATCTTTATTTTCTCAATAAACAGAATGTTTTAAAAAGCAACATCGTAGAACACAATCACTCTGTTTCTAATCAGATTGTCAAGAAAATTATGACGTCACAACTCTCACTACCACCGGAATGACATTTTGCCTTGTCAGAGGCAACTCATGTTTGACACGAGGGTCGTGTTGAACCACGGAGCTACATAATAATGGTTGAGCGTAACCTATTCAGTAATGCTTGACGAGTCGGGAAAAAAATTGTGTCACAATATATTGAAATACTTGATTTAATCAATGGACGCTTTATAGACCATGTATACCTCCAGTTCGGTTGAACTGTTTTCAGGTTTCGTACGGTATTATTTACTTTCAGAATTCTCGCAAGAGGTATTTAGATAATTGGAGAACGGATGGTAGCTGGATAAACAAGATGTTAAAATTCGGACAAATAAAAGTTATTTACTAAAATGACTGCGATCATGGGAGGGTTAATGATTTGCTGATTGTTATGACAAAAGTCATGATACTCTCTGCCTCTGGTTTTGTTTTGTTTTGTTTTTTGAGGGGGGATGGGAGTGGGACCTTGTCGTCCGTCATCCAGAGGAAATAATCCCCACAGATTACATTTGTATTAAGCCTCGAACAAAATTTCCTCCTAGCTCCCGTTCCATAAACAGAGTAAGCGACGTTTAAAAAAATGTTATCTATTCAGTGTTGATATGCCCTGTAATTATGATTTGAATGTATTTTGTTACCGTCTTGAAGTTAAGATGATATCGACAGCATCACAAGTATGTTTTTAACTCCGTGTAAAATAAACAGCATTATAAATTATATTCAAAGTGAATTTCATCTGTCTCTATTAAGATTGGTACGACTTTACAACCCATTATCCCTGGAACCGTGACACCACCACTTCCCCGCCAGCTAGCATCCGCCTTGTCGGAGGGAGCTCGTACCACGAGGGTCGTGTTGAGATCTATCACAATGGAGCCTGGGGCACGGTGTGCGATGACTATTGGGATGACGATGATGCCCGGGTCGTCTGCAGACAACTCGGATATTCCACAAGCTACGCACGGGCTGTGAGTGGAGGGACTTTCGGAGAAGGAACGGGATCCATTCTACTTGACAACGTTAGATGTTACGGCTGGGAGTCGAGTCTAGCTAGCTGCTCTTCCAACGGATGGTATAACCATAACTGTGGACACAAGGAAGATGCTGGCGTTCGATGTGGTGAGACTCACGAGTTTCTAAATACTTGAATAGATGATACGATATAGTATTGGTTGTGGTGAGCATTCAGCCTTTAAGTTTTTGCAATATGCTTAAAAATACTTCATGAAATGTTAAAGAGCATACAATCTTAATGGAATTCAAGACCAAATTTTCAACAAATGAACTTTGAATTACTCTGAGAATTATGTCCTCTTTCATATTTCCCAAGGATTTTCTCAAATCATCATCATCAAAAATCGTTGGAAACCTTTAGCCCCATCTCCATCGAACTATACTATCCCTTTAACGTGCGAAAGCTGTACAGAAATACTTGACGTGTTGCAACAGAAACTGAAGAAACTGGAAAAAAAAAACTCAAAGAAAGCATTGACTGTGTCGTTCATGGGTGGATTCCAGATATTTCAATAGCAAAGACATTGTTCATTGTACATAAGAAACTGAAGACAATTCTAGACTCTACACTAAGTTTAGATTTCGCATTTAGGAATGGTGCTACGCTTAATGCTAATAGAGCAATGGGTTTATTGTTTTATCTAGTTCTGTATTTTTCCCTCCAGGTTCAGGATTAAAGGATAGTCATGAGATAGAAAAAGAACAAAAACAAATCAAAGCTTAGTGTACATTAGGCAGAATGATGTTATAGGGTAAACTGCGCCAGTCCAACATAATCTCAAATATAAAACACAGAAAACACCGAAGATATGAATGTCTAAATTATATGGTATGGCTGTTCGAAACACATTTCTTCTAAACACATCTAATTATCACAACAGCAAGGTAGAATCCAAGAATTCAGATCAATTGCACATGTCTCATATCTCCATTTATATATGAATTGAGAATGTGTTAAAAACGTCCTGTTAATATAGCAAGTAATGAATTATTACATCTTTGTTTATCAGATTAGGTTTAACAATGACATATCCACTAACCTTGATGCAAGAATTATTCAAGATAACCCGGATTAAACGTGGAGGTGGAGCGTTTCTTGGCAAAGACTAAATAAATCTGTAGTAGGCAAATTTTTTTCGTATAAATACGTCATTGCAACTGATTGACAAATTGCTTTACATCTACGTAAATCAGCACTGAATTGATCAGTTTTAGTAGTAGCTATGATAAAATACATGAGCGTACATTATTATATACTCGAACTTATGACCTCCTGATCTCATTCCGCCTGACAGCAAGTGTTGGTTCTAATCCTTGTAGCATGCAGCGGGTACTGCGTAATTATTCAAATACATTAAATTCTTCCGTCGAGATGTTTCCATGAAAACATCTCGACGGAAGAATTTCATGAATTTGAATAAATACATCATTGCCAACATTCTTTATTTATCTTTGTCATCTATTAAAGTTACAAATCAAAACTATGTCTCCGTCAAGGTCTTTCATTGCTAAATAAATACAATGTACTAAAAAATCAGGTTGTCTCTACTATCAGAATTCAACATTCGTTTAACCCAGTGCTTCAACTGTCAAAGCTGCTATGTATTTATTGATCTTATATGTAACTATAATCCCCAATAATCATTTTACGACCGATTTTATCAAGCTTTTTGGTCCATATAAAGGAATATATCACAGACTCAATTTCATCAGGAACTTTGGGAAGCACTGGGAGTAAGAATATAAATTGAGATATAAATATGCAAAATGATTTAACAAGCGTAATTTTCCCTATTGAAGTTCAATGTCTAGGAACCCATATTTTCAGAATGCTTTTTAGTGCTTCAGATTCAGGCTTGACATTTAACTCAAATAAATCATTAGAATATTAAAAGTTTTCTAAGTAGGCGATAAGGCTTTGTGGAATATGTAAATTCAACAAATGAAACATCTGGAGGATGGGCTTTACAATAACCTAAAGTTATAATTTCTGATTTGCTATGGCTTATACAAATCCACAGAAAACTCTCAGTTGATCATATCAGAAAATATTTTATATCTTTAAAGTTAAAGGTCGTGTCAATAGCTTTTATCTTTAACGTTATATAAAGGGTAAAAACTCAGAAGCATGGCAATTAACACAAGAAGAAGTATCGGTTTACAAAATCTGTATGAAAAAAATGAAATAAATTACAAAATTGAAAAGTCTTAAAGCTTAAAACATACAGGGCCATTCCCGTTGGTCAAATTACTTTTCTGGATCTGCTATAAAACCAGAAAACCCGTGGCCTCAGAGTCAGTTAGAATAGTACGAATATCTTATGTTTTCACAAATAACACGGTCCTGCATAAAGCCGGTCTGATCAGAACTAAATATATCAGTCAAAACCTTCTTAAGCCTTTGAGCAAGGCGGTTTGCCATAAGCTTGCTGTCCGCGTTCAAAATGGAGATCGGTAGCCAATTCCTAAAAAAAAAAATAATAATAAATTCTGATTTTTTTTTTTTTTTTTTTTTGGGGGGGGGGAATAAGATGAATAATGGCTTTTCGGTAGTCAGAGGACAATCTTCTAAAAAAAAAAAGAGAAATTAAAAGTTTTCAAAATTGCCTCTCCCAGATCTTCAAAGGACCGTAAAATGCACAAGGAACACAATGGTTTCGGGAGTTTTATTATTTTTTGCATAATTTTAAGATTTTCTAAACACCAATTTAGTGTGATCAAACATTCGAAATGTTCTTATGCATTCCGATTTAATATTTCGCATATCATTTTGGTAACTAATTTTCAAACTCTACTTGTGGGTGCTCACAAGAGGTAAAAATCAATTCATTATGATGTTTTCAGCAGTATTCCAATTATAATTTTTAAGTAGATGCATCGAACTGACAATCTCCATGACAAATCTTAGTAATAAGTATTTGTCTTTGATTTCCCCTTTCCAAATTAAGAAAGTATAGCATATTCTTTTTACTCTCTTTGACCCAATTTCCTCTGGATCTAACCATAACAATTATAGATTTTCTTTTCATGCTAAACATGTAATTCATCTCTACAGAGTTTAATATGCTTCATATTTACTGGAGAAGAGAATCGGAAGGACGAACAACGTAATTAGATTCTAAATTATCCATTTTATCGAGTAGACCATTTTGTACATTTTGCTCGGTTTGCTTTCTTAATAGACTACAAGAGTAACTGATCTTTTTTGACATTTAGAAAACTTGCCAAAAAAAGATGTGTTTGGATGCTAAGTTCAGAGAACAGAAGTTTATGTTCCTGAATAAAATTCCGAATAAATTCAATATGATTTTCATTCTGTAAAAGGGATGCGTTAAACTTCGAAAAACCATGACCTGATTTTTATTTACCACCAATGTTGACCACAGAGAAATAAGAGATGATACGGATTGGGCGGTTTCAAGCCCCAGTATGAGTTATTAGTTATCAACCTGCATGTGCGACCAAATTGAATTCACATCAAAAGAAAAAAATCTAGACGACCATATATATATATATATATATATATATATATATATATATATATCCAGATAGATATACAGATAGATTAATATATATATATATATATATATATATATATATATATATATATCTTGGAATTTTCCACGTGTTGGACTTCGAATATTGTAATTATTAGAAGAAAGAGTCTCAAGTACGCCATGGATCCAACGATTACAAAAATTTTTATTACAAAATAGAATCGCTAAAGTCTATTATTACAAGGACGTATATATAGCAATGTATTTTTATAAATAGAATATATAGCATAGTATGATTCAAACAAGCACTTGAAACTTTGGTTGAGTCTGAGTTCAGTCTTCATTGAGATTTCACTTTCTACCATACCCCTATACGTATCAGCGCTCTCCTTGACAACGCAGCTCCAGGGCAACGCACTATGCGCATGACGCGCATAGCATTGTTGTTATGATTCATGTTTATCATTGTCCATCATTGTCTTTGCACTGACGAAGGTCTGAGGCAGACCGAAAATTTTGTAATAAAAATTTTTGTAATCCTTGGATCCATGGCGTACTTGATACTCTTATATATATATATATATATATATATATATATATATATATGTATATATATATACATATCTGTGTGTGTGTTAGTGTGTGTGTGTGTGTGTATGTAAATATCTCGAAAGCAAATACACATGTATATATTTCAAGATTTCTAAATATCCGCAGGTTGCGGTGAGAGGTTGTCCTGCCACCATTTTTTTTTTCTTTGCCTATTAACAACACCTGAAGCACAGGTAAAATCACCACCTCATACAGTATAGATCCACAATCAAATTCAGTTTTTTCCAACATGTTGGTAACAACAAACAAACAAACAAATAAAGCGTCTTCAACATTTGGTCCATACATTAACAAGTGTACATTTCTCATGATCAAACAAAATGGTTAATATAAGCACTAGTCCATTATCATCATGGTAGTGTTTGTTGATGACAATCAGCAAACAGTCTTTACACAGTAGGACTATACTCGTAACTCATCCGCTATTTCAGGTACCATATGAAAAATATATCACACCACTTCAAAATTGTCTGCCAATTGTAGTCTCATCTTGAGGAGATGAGTGCGATTCTTGAATAAAGAATATATTCGCATTTTTATATTTCTAAGCTAACTCTGAGATGAAGACCTCTGATATTCACAGAGAAAATGTCAATTGAATTCATATTGTCTTTGCCATGGTATTAGGAGAATCCTGAGTATATAAGTGAACTGCCTCTGTCTCTTTATCAGATAGTCGGTATGAAGTCACAACTTATACTTCTACCCGGGATCGGTCCATTATCGAATACACCTCTGCCTCCCCGTCCAGCATCCGCCTTGTCGGAGGGAGCTCGTACTACGAAGGTCGTGTTGAGATCTATTACAATGGAGCCTGGGGCACGGTGTGCGATGATAGCTGGGATGACGATGATGCCCGCGTCGTCTGCAGACAACTCGGATATTCAACAAGCTACGCACGGGCTGTGAGTGGAGGGACTTACGGAGAAGGAACGGGATCCATTCTACTTGACAACGTTAGATGTAGCGGCTGGGAGTCGAGTCTAGCTAGCTGTTATTCCAACGGATGGTACAACCATAACTGTGGACACAAGGAAGATGCTGGCGTTCGATGTGGTGAGACACGAGTTTCTAAATTCTTGACATGTAAAAGATGTGCAGTTCTACTTGACAATTTGGCAAGAGAAATTGATAAAAACAACATCATGACCATGAAGAAAACATCGTTAATGTTGCTCATTGTCGAATGCAAGGAATTTCGAGATACAGCAAAGATATTAGTTTCCTGGAGAAACGGAAGAGATCATTCTGGAATCTCTGCTAGGTTAAAATGGTGCAATGTTAAATGTTTGGAGCCTTTGGTTTGGTTCGGTTCATTCCATTTATTTTTGCATTTCCTTTTTCTCCAGATTCTGTTATGATTAGATGAAAGTTTAAAAAAATGGAATCCAAATAAATAAAAGACTTGTGAGATATAATAGTATAAAAAACTGATGACCTATATTTACCTCTTTTTCGACATGTTTGGAATCCCGTGCCCGATGGAGTGAATTTACATCCCTTGCCTCTTTTAAGCTCAAATATAACATAATAATATTTGTTGAATAAGTAATCTTCGCTGAAAAATAACCAAATATACACATAATGTCTGCAGTATTTTTCATCTTCTTGCCATAGTCTGCCTGTTCTCTCTTTCCCCCTTGCTATCCCTTTCATCAGTGTATCTTAAAATGTACATAAATATCTCAAATGGTCTCTGCTTGTACTGGCTCCACTATTTTCTCATTTTTTCATTTCTAATCTCTCTCCCTCTCTTCTCTCTTTCTCCTTCTCTCTCTCATTGTTTTCATTTTTTTTTTTATCATGTAAGCCTATATTGTAATGTAATGAAATATCATTGTTTTTGCCTTGGTCTTTGCATTTTGATAAGAATTCGGAAATAAATGAAATGAATTAATTGTCAATAGCAACTGAATAGTGTAACATCAGCTACCACGATCAACACGGTTGCTCATATCATTACAAGAAGAGTAGGAATATTGCATTGTGTAATAATTGTTAAGGAGGAAGGAAAACACACAGAGCACTGCCATCCTGGCTGAGCTCGACTTGGATGGGACCCAGTAGACCTATACGTGTAAATAAAAAAAGAAAAATATACTTTTACAAAACACTGTATAAAAGCATATTTTTGCAGGTAGGTAAGTATTGGATGTGTAGTTTATATAGAACGGATCGCCGTATAATACCATTTTTGATCCGTATGAGACGAGGGTAGCGTCACACTGTCCCGTAATTGACGCAAGATAGCAATACTAATAATGGCAGTTTTCAGTTTCGTGTGAATGACCCGGCCCCGAAGTTGGTAAAAAGCCAGTCATCGGCCAAAGCAGGTATGACGCCTACAGAAGGGCACATGATGGCATCCGAATTCCCACGAGGACTACACGAAGATGTGAATCTTTATTACGAAGTTTGCTCGAATAAAAGGACACGAAGGACACGCGACACAAATATTTTGATTAAAATACGATTTGTAAGAATTTCTTTCATAATGTCCGAATGTATTATGTCGTTAGGAAATATTTAACATGTAGGAGGTGGCAGAAACCATATCTATGATATCAGTGATGTAAATATAATGTAAGAACACAAGAATATTGAGATACCCCACTGTTAGTGTCGTGTCTTAGATAGTTATGAGCTTGAAAGTCACAAAGGATATATAGGCGTAATGTGCGAACGGTTTTGCAATTAACCTGTGCACCAAAGCAAAACCCGACCATAGGACTTCAGTATTTGGATTAATATCCCATTGCAAATACCAATGAATGCTTCATTTAAAAAAATGAAATGTTTGCCTATGGTTGCTTAATGTTTTGACATAATGTAGTTGTTGTACTGTGTGTGTGTTTTTTTTTTTTTGGGGGGGGGATTGATATAAACTGTGTGAAAATGGTAGTTTAAGTCGATGCAATGATATATGAATTGAAGCGAGATACAAAATAAAATATTTGCTTGTTTGTCTCAATAAATGAAGGCTTAGACCATCGTGCACACTAGATTTAGCTGTTCTCAGGTTTCGAACAGTCATGGATGATTCTATGACTAGGCATATCCATCGGGAGGGTTACAAAAATGAGCTCTCGTAAGAGGTGTTTAGACAAATTGAAAAAAAAAATGGTATATAACCTGGATCTATATTACCAATATATGCTAAAGTCGGACAAACGAAAGTGAAATAGACATTAGGGCCCGAATTCACGAAGGTGGTACAAATGAAACCATGGTTTAAACCATGTACAAAAAACCATGGAGCGCCAAGTGTCGCATGGAATTTTTCGTTACGAAATTAGTCATTTTGTCTACAAAATGACCGTTTCGTTAACGAAATTATCATTTCGTGGACGAAATGTTCATTTAGTTGCAAAATGATGTCATTTCGTTACGAAATTAGTCATTTTGTCTACAAAATGACCGTTTCGTTAACGAAATTATCATTTCGTGGACGAAATGTTCATTTAGTTGCAAAATGATGTCATTTCGTTACAAAATAATCATTTCATCGACGAAATGACTTATTTCGTAACGAAATATTCCATGCGACATTTGGCGCTCCATGGTTTTTGTCCATGGTTTAAACCATAGTTTCATTAACTTGTACCACCTTCGTGATTTCGAGCCTAAAAGTGTTTACAATTGTAGAAGAATTAGTAATTTACTGATTGCTCTGTTCACTGACTTTGTCTTTTAGTCCTTCCTCTTTGTCTGAGTGAAGGAAAATAAGCAATTGTAGCCAAGCCTCGAACAAACTCTGCCTGTAGAACGCGTTCTGTAAACTAGTTCACGACATTTAGAAGCTGCAATCTATTCAATAGCTGCTATGCCCTGTATTGTTTCTTGAATACGTCACTGTCTTGCGATAACATTTAGAGCATCAGAGATATGAGAGTGATCTTCATTTGTCTCTGTTCAGATTGGTATGACGTCACAACTGATCGTCCTTGGACCCGCGATCCTCCTTGGACCGATTTCCTCTCCAGCTCCCCGTCCATCAGCATTCGCCTTGTCGGAGGGAGCTCGTACCACGAGGGTCGTGTTGAGATCTATTACAATGGAGCCTGGGGCACGGTGTGTGATGACGAATGGGATGACAATGATGCCCGGGTCGTCTGCAGACAACTCGGATATTCCACAAGCTACGCAGGTGCTGTGAGTGGAGGGACTTACGGACGAGGATCAGGATCCATTCTACTTGACAACGTTAGATGTAACGGCTGGGAGTCGAGTCTAGCTAGCTGTCCTTCCAACGGATGGTACCACCATGACTGTGGACACAAGGAAGATGCTGGCGTTCAATGTGGTGAGACTAAAACCCCTTTTTAACAGGGCCTTTCAAACTGAGAACCATCGCGGCAACGTCCTGGTAACATCAGGATATATTCATTTATTCATTTATTTATTTATTACCATCATTATTACTGTAATTATTTTGCCTTGCCTGTTAAAGGGATAGTGTAGTTTTGATTGAGACCAAGCTTCAAGTTTCTAACTTTTTTGTTTTTGGTGAGATAATGAGAAACCTTTTCTGAAATATGAAAGAGCGTGAATTTCAAAAGCGATTCAATGTTTATCTGATGAAGATTGGTTTTGAAAATGGAGAGATATGCAAAACAGGGCAATCCTAATAAAAGATGGAACCAACCTGTTATATGATCGCTGTGTTTTACTCTGTGTTTGGATATCTCAGACATTCGAAACCGATTTTCATCTTAGAAACTTTGAATCCCTCTCACAATGGTACGCTCTGTATTATTTCATTGGCAGGTAGGCGTGGTTGTAGAAACCTTGCGTGTAAATAAAAAATACGCTCCCCGGATAAGGTTTTCGTCGTGTGTCTGTTAAAACGGTACCCTTCGCTCTCTCTTGCGGTTTTATTGGAATTTTGGAGGAATTTCTTCGGACGTTGTCGTGTCGTTGCCGCTATAAGGTCTGTTAAGACAGGACATCAGGGTTTAAAAATTCTTAACGTACCAAAGCTCTGAAGAAATACTTAAGGAGATGGAAATAGAAACTTACATGAAACACACCAAAACTTTTGATAAAACATCGTCTGTGTTCCTCATGCTCGAAAGAAAGATATTTTGATATTACACGGCAGAGAAATTGTTTGTTTTTTAATGATTTGATAATTGGTAGTATTGATATTTGCCTATAATTGCTTTTATATTGATTTAATATAATTGTATCTTTTTTTTTTAAATAACCTCGGCGAGTTTCAGAGAGTATGAGAAAATGTCAGTTAAAATTGATGCAATAGTATACGAATTGAAGCAAACTGCAAAAAAAAAGAAAAAAAAGAAAAAAAGAATAGACCATCGTGTACATTATAATTTTAGATCAAGCTGTTCTCAGGTTTCGAATAATATTGATTATTCCATGACTATCAGAAGGGATACAAAAACGAATTCTCGCAAGAGGTATCCAGATACATGAAAGATAATCCATGTTAGATGCTAATATAGACAAAAACAACTTGCGATCCTTGGAGAGTTGGTAATTTGGTGATTGTGACTGATGATTAAGTCTTGGTGTTCACTGCCTCCGTTTTTCATGTCAGGCTGTCAGGGGGAAACAATCCCCCGCAGCCAAGCCTCCAACAAGATCACAGATTGCTTTCCGTAAACAAAGTACACGACATGACGAGACTGTGATCCAATCAATGCTGTTGTGCACCGCATTCTTTCTCGAATATATTGTAGACTGTTTTGAAGGTTGGCTTTGCAATGATATTTCAGCAGAATTATGAAACATCACGGGTGTATTGGAATTAAAAAGTTTATGGTATTTAGTTTATGATAAACACCATTTCACCACTATGAACTCCCTCTGTCTCTTATCAGATCGGTATGACTTCACAACCTACATTCCTAGGAACAATCCGCATGAAGACCCGGCCACCACCTCCTCCACGCCCATCAGCATCCGCCTTGTCGGAGGGAGCTCGTACTACGAAGGTCGTGTTGAGATCAATTACGATGGAGATTGGGGCACGGTGTGCGATGATAACTGGGATGACGATGATGCCCAGGTCGTCTGCAGACAACTCGGATATCCCACAAACTACGCACGGGCTGTGAGAGGAGGGACGTACGGAGAAGGATCGGGGTTCATTCTCCTTGACAACGTTAGATGTAGCGGCTGGGAGTCGAGTCTAGCTAGGTGTCCCTCCAACGGATGGTACAACAACGACTGTGGACACAAGGATGATGCTGGCGTTCAATGTTCGATTTGTTCGAGCTCCTCTCTGTTGATAAAACCGCTCTCTCTTGATCGTAGTACAGTCTCCTCCCCCCCCCCCCCCATCCACCCATGTTCATGTGGCTTTGCTAATTAGAGCTAATGAATCATAAAGAAAGAAATTTGACCGATCAGACATATTGGTCCAAAGTTTTCAAAATAATGATACGAGGTGAAGTCGTCATATCACGATCTTATAATCTTGATTAATTACCATACATTAGGTTGATAATCAGAAAATACGACCCTTTTTCTCTGATCATTGAAAAGTACCAACATGGCAGTGATGTTGCAAACGATTCAGTTTCTTCTGTGTCATTTCACTTCAATGGAAAAAATGGTGTAAAATCGTGTACCTGTAATAAAAGCTGAAACTCCAGCTGATTCTTTACAGGCAGGCAATCAGTGAGATGAACTCCCAAACACCCTCGTGAACAGTACAGACAAAAGTCGACCAAACTAATAATAAAAAGACTGTCTAGACGGCAGGCTATGAAACAAGCTGGGCATCTCACCCAATCCAGCTGTCTGTAATGTTATACTAGTTACAGGAATGACCAAGAGGTATAATACACAGTAGATCAGATCCGGATGGAGGAGAAAATAACTTCGCAAAACTGGTTTAAGTTCCTACGCTTATGGGCGACTTGCTCATATGCGATTCATTTAAGCTCAAGCGAGGGCTTCTGTCTTGTTGCATATTATATAAATGTTCCTTGTTTAAAAATGAAAGGCAGAGAAAAATAAATGGCTACACTGTCTCGGTCACCTTGTTATGAGAAGAAGGCAGATTGGCGAGTTTTTATCATCGCACTGAAAGGCACTTTCATGCCTTCCAGTCAGAAGCAAAAAGCTTTTGTGAAGTTTAATGGTCGAAGTTATTTTCTGGTCCAGGCGCTAAAGCGAGTCTCCACGATTGAGGCTTTCCATAAACAGTATTTAAAAGTGCATTTGACACTGATTTGAGATTCATTTCTTGCTTTCTACTCTCCTCACCCTTAACTGACAACTTCCCCCTCCTTTCATCGTATCGTCCACACAGGTGATATTGAGGTTCCTTCTACACCACCCTGGTCCATTACCTACGATGCGCCGATTCGTTTGGTAGGCGGATCTACGTACCACGAAGGTCGGGTGGAGATATTTCACGAGGAAAAATGGGGTACTGTGTGTGATAGTGGTTGGGACTCGCGGGATGCAGAGGTGGCGTGTCGACAGCTCGGTTTCCAGTCGTACGGTGCTCAGGCATACAGCGTTCCTCGAGTCGTCAATGGTAGCAGACCGTTTCATCTTGCGTACGTCGACTGCGATGGTTGGGAACGCTCTTTAAGTTCGTGTCCCGCGAATCCTTCACCTGACATCTGTACTGAAGGGAACAGTGCAGATGCAGCGATTCGTTGCGGTATGAGAAATATCGTTCATATCTCCATGAGAGTACATGATATTGTTTCATAAATCATGTCCTTTGAAATTTTTATATTTTTTTTACATATTTAGGCTGCATGTTCATGTCACCATTTACACGGGTTATTCCACATTATTGCTGACTGTTTTACATTGCAACTCTAACACAGCCGGTAAAACAGGGGGTGGATCCAGGTATTCCATAAAGGGGGGAAGGGCGTCTTTACAAAATTAAAGGGGGCATGCGCCCCTCCTTTTTTCTCTTTATTTCTTTTGTTTTAACAAAGAATCGGGGGGGGGGGGGGGCGTCCGGTGCGCTCCCCCAGGACCCGCCACTGTAAAAGTACATGCGTTATCAAAAAGGATTACAAAATGGTGAAACTCTCAGCTATATTTGTCACTACCCCCCCGTTAGCAATTACTGCATAGTTTCTAAAACTTGCAACAAGCTTTCTCAGCTGATGTTGGAGCTACCTGGAACGAATTAAACCAGTCCTTTAACTCGCAAGGACTCTCAGGTGGCGACGCAACAAACTCCCACTTCCACACATGCACACCTCACCATACACCATGCAGAACACATTCAAACAACAACGGATTTTGCTTTCGTTTCCCCTAGGCAAATTAAAGAAGTAACAAATTTTGTTTTTGTCTTTGAAATACAGGAACGCTCGACAATAGTCGAAATGGATGCAAAGGTATAAAAAAAATGCCTTTTCATCATGGGGAAAAATTCAGCATTTACATACTGGACGAAAATTGGTATTTTGCCAATTTGTGTACAGAAACCGTACGTATACACATGTATCTGCGAATGATAAATTGTATTTGCACTTCAAGGGACTTTAAATGTAACCTATATACCCAGCTGTATGACAAAGAATAGACAAAGTTTGGGTATGAATCTCATAAATCTGTTTATTTTTGTACAGTCGTGATTCCTGAGAACGGCACGACTGTAGTGTCCCTAGCCGTTGTCTGTGGACTATCCATCGCCCTTGCACTGGTCTTTGTGATTACAACCTCGGTCCTGTGCCAAATGGTGAGATGCTGCCGGTCACTACCCACAATAAGGTGCAGGGAGATGAAAACAAGGTTGACGAGCGCCCCCTTCGACGAACGCATCAAATACGTCGATTTAAAGAATGGTGCCACACTACATGTTTGAATAAATCATCTATGAATGAAAAGAAAGTCAACCGGCCAAATTCAATTTCTTTAACCAAACTCCGTTTCTTTCTCTTCTCAAACAATGTCGAAATACACATGCGTATCACGATGTAAAACGTGATTGGTTTCGCAGCATTACGTATATTTTTTGATTAAAAACTATAGCTGTGTATCACGTCTTTCCTATTCTAAATGGAATGACACTATCTACTTGGTACTTAAAAGTATAATACGTGTCAAAGAAAGTGACTGTGCTTGGCAGAAATTAATGTTATTTGTGTTTACTCAAAGGATGCGGAAGTTAAGGTGACAAAATAGAAGGCTACGTCTTAGGAAGATGTGAAGTGATTGAGGCTCAATGTACATAGATTGAGAAGAAGTAATACGAAGTCTTATTTTACTCAGAGTTTTGTTTAGATAAGATATTATCATTATGCAATTAACAACATAATCAAATAAAAAAATGCTGCAAAAAGTTAAAGAATGCAGCCATACGTATAGAAACGGTCTAACTGAAGATAACCCATATTGTATATTTTGTTTAAACCAATTGCTTGATGAAACTGATTGAAAACAAATGAAAAACGAAACAAAACAGAAAAAAACATGCCTTCTCTCTTTTCCAGCATTGACACCTTCTTTAATACTCTCAAGATTTTCTTACTTCTTTATTACTGACTCGTGAGCACAGCATCTTCCATATAAAGTTAATCACAAAGTTGTGAATATGTCATTTGTATGTGGGTTCAGTTGTTTGTGACTGACAAGTTATTCTTTCATTTAAGTTATTCTTTGTTGATCAGAAATCGAGAGACATGTATCATGAGCCATTTTTTTTTCCAGACAGAGAGAAATAAAAATGCTGTGAAACTTTGTTAGCGATCAGCGTTTTTCAATGTATTTCAACCGTATATTAAAGCTGTCTTGCTTTGAATAACATGTTTTAAGTAACAACACAAAATGTTTGCGATACTCTTGTCAGTTAAATCCACATTTATTGTTGGATGACCGTCATATCAACGTAAATTGCTACATATTGTTATTTTGAAAACCTCGATTCTAATATCTATATGCCTTTTTCATGAGCTGTGAAAATGTAAATCAAGATGAGCATCAAGCGTTGATTGGTTGGAGTCCTAACCACGAAGGAAGGAATAACAAACAAAGAGGACTTTTTGATTTTCATTTTCGTTTTTGTTAACTTAGCAGAACATTCTGTACTTACTAACCGATATTACATGCAATTAAATTTGATCACAGAGCTCGTACCATTAAAGAAATATTAATGAATTGTTCTGGTGTACTATAGGCTTATACTCAGGATACACAGATGAATAAACCTTTACCGCTGAAATGCATGCAAATACCTTCATATAACGGTTTCCTGTCAACGATTTTCTTAATTTCTTATTTGGTTATTTGTGGACAAGATATCAGTTATTGGGGTCAAGTAATGATAGATTACAGAGTAACACTATGAAAGATGATAAAATATTTGTATGTGTATCTTTTAACTTCAAACGATCACAAGGATGTATGTTATTGTGTTGCGGTAAACAGACGAGAGAAGAAAGTGTCATGAGGATTATGGTGTAAGTAGCTTGAGAGCGGCGTAGCGAGCTGCCTGGAATGACTTGGTCGAGAGAGAACGGCGGTATCTGTTTTGACCATCGGACCATTGAAATTGTCCAAGTGTTGATTGAAAAAAAAATGTATCATGTATAACAACAACTTGAAAATAAACAGATACACACAGGCAGGATACACGCGCATCGACAAATTGATTGGTAATCATAATTTCAAACTCCTTCATGCACGCACGACGTTGGTTGAAACTAGCCACTAATATTCTGTATTACCTCAATGACCATTTTTAGTGGAAATTGCGGGAATTAACTGTAATATAATCTTCATCATCGTTTGCTCCATAGATTAATGTTAGCTAAGTGTACTTAAAAAAAGTGCATGGCACTGTTACAAATTAATTGAATCGTTTAATAAAGATTCAGTTATTTTGAGTACTTGACTTCAAACAAAATTATATGTTTTTTATCACCCTCGCAAAATACTACACACCCGATTCTAATTGTATGTTCCTGGATAAGAAGAATCTTAGCACCGAAAAAAAAAACACCCGCGTGCTGTTCTTTATTCCGAAGGTTCGCTATTCCGAAGGTTCGTTATTCCGAAGGTTCGTTAATCCGAAACACACTAATTCCCTATACCTAGAGGTTCGTTAATCCGAAAATGAATAAGGGTGCGTTAATCCGAACATTTGTGGCGTTATTCCAAAGGTTCGTTATTCCGGAGATTCGTAATCCGAAAATGAAATTCGGAATAACGAACCTTCGGAATAACGAGCTGTAACCGAAAAACCCGATGTAAACCTTTTATGTATTTTATTCCCCCAATTTTAGAATAACGGATTCAAAGGGTATATTAAATAAAAGTTACATATACATTGTTGCGGAATGTTAGTGGAAAACATTCTTAAACATAGAAAGAATTCCAGTATTTCTCAAAGGCAAGTTACATGACTAATCAATGAGGGTTTCAGTTGAAATATCACTACAATGTATCCATAATGTGACCCCCTCCCCCCCCCCCAAATAAAAAAAGAAGAAGATTGTACAATCAGTTTGATACAGACAAACGTTATAAACTGTCTGATGCAGTTATATTCGTGCATGATACAGGATAGGGTCTTTGCTTTTTAAGCCAATGGTGAGCTTTATGTTGCATCAAACTTGGAACCCCTCCTAAAGATTTTGCGCGATTGGGCAAGTTCTTGAATACACCATTCGCACTCTACCCTGTGCAAAAGAATCAGGACTGAATTATATTGTCTCCATTCTACGTGCATGTTTTGATCTTTACCTACATAAATTGATGGTGCATCACTGTTTGACCCTGTAACCACAATGTTTCATATCTTCGTGAGGCAAGTTAATGGAGAATTTATGACCCCGATTTAAGCAAATATTTACGCCTCCTCACGAATCATATACATCTCACTCAAGAACTTTAATAAGGGGAGGAGGAGGGTATGACGGAAGTTTTCAGTGAGTGGGGGAGGACTTAAAATCCCTTCAAAACGTTTTAAGGTCACTGGATTTTAAAGAAAAATATACAAGATAGATAAAGGTGCTATGGTTACAATTATTATAAAGTTGATGTAATAGGCAATTAAACTCGTTTTCCACGTTTCACTGTATACATACTATGTCCATGTATAAATAGATTTAAAACGTAATTTGAAAGTAAAGAATACAAATTAACACGAATTGTCATTTCTGTAATATCGCAAATCGTGGTCAGCACTGTTGCTTACAATATGACACACATAAATGCTATTATATTGTATAGCTTCATCATTATTAAGGGAGAAATAAAAAGCTCAAGAGGATGGTTTCCTTAAATGCATATTGTCTTCCATTCATTTAATCTTTTTTCTTTTTCTTTTGTTTTTGATTGCAAGCAGAAACACCAGATTAACTGATGGATCTCATGTCTGAACAGCAAGAATGTCTTTTAATTATTCATCTGTTTATGTAAGCAACAATAGGCAGGTAAAATGTGGTTTATATAGGTGGGGTCGCAGATATTCCATTCCAGTTCGTATGAGACTGTAAAGTGCATGCCTGATAGTATTCTTTGAATTCTACCAGTAGACTTGGGTGTAGGGCTATAGTCTGCATCTGCGTGGTTGTGATGGCATTTATAGAATATCTTCCTATTGATAGGCATACATGCATGAAATCTGAATATTACTTGTATTACAGATGAGAATTGACCTAACGGTTTTCAACGACGCTATTATAACCTGTGTAGATGTTTATTAAACAGATGTATTATAATTGTGTGTGTATATATATATATATATATATATCAGCTAGATAGATAGATATATATATATATATATATATATATATATATATATATATATATTCGCACTGTCATCCCTGAAGAAGAGGAAGGTTCCTCGAAAATTCGGATAATTCATTAAATCAAGATTGGCTATTAATGCATTCCCTGCATTCCTCTGTTGTGACTTTATTATTGCTATATATATATATATATATATATATATATATATATCATACATACATATACAATATATATATACATATGTGTTTCAAAAACATTTTCCACTTTTGATTCCTAATAATTCAAAAACTATGTATTAGATAACATTGTCATTGATATGAGTGATAGCTGAATAGTGTACAATTTCGTTGAACGTGGTTTAAATATGAAAGCATAAATCAGTTTCATGAAATTCATGATGAATTTCACAGTTAGGTTCCAGATTTCGCTCTATTTTCAACCCTCTGTACAAAATTTCACTTTGCACAGGGGTCAATTGGTGTGTATGGGAGTGTGTGGTTAACACCCTGACAATGGTCCTGAACAATGGCCAGGCTTTGAATGCTTCATTATTTATTCATGAGAAATTCCACTATCACAACTAGTCTTTATTCAGCATCTGGCAGTATCTGTGTAAAGTCAAGCGCCTGCCGACACTGTCGTTGAGTCGTGACAGTGCTCTCCCTATTTCTAAAAAACGAGATTACAATGAATACCTTCTGTTCTATCGTAAACATGGTGACAGGAAGCAAAGAAAATCAATTAGAGTATACACTTGTGTATATGGAGCCTTAAATATAATCTACTGTGAAACAAATCGCCCCAATGATAAATGCTGCTAAACTCTTTACCAAAAATGATCTCTTTTTATCGAAAAAGCGAAAAATTTGTCAGACTATTAATTAGTAGACAGGTGTATTAAAATGAGGAACTTTAGATAATTTATGCTTATTTATCTCCCAAATTTAGTGATATGTGAAGCAAAATTTCAAAATGATTGCCAGCTGGAATGAAATCAGGTGTTTGCAAGCACATGGAAACCTATGCTTACCTTTTCCATGTGCATACATTTTACCCTTTACCGTGCATGAATTCAAACAAGCAGCGCCCAGGGCAATCCACATGAATTATTGATTAAGCATTTATGTGCCTGGGAGCGCGAGACTGACGCCTAGTCAACAGGTGGTTCAGGCATGTCCATTGTTCAGGGTCATAGTCAGCACACACTCACATACACATCATTGGTTCCTGTGCAAAGTTCATTTTTTTGTACAGAGGGTTAAAATTTGACCAAAATCTGAAACCTTACTTCAAAATCAATCTTAGATTTAATGAAACTGATTTATGCTTTCACATTCAAATTACCTTCAACAAAATTGTACACTATTCAGCTATCACTCATATCAATGACAGTGTTATCTGATATATAGTTTTTGAATTATTAAGAATCAAAAGTGGGAAATGTTTTTTGAAACATCTAGTATATATATATATATATATCTTCCTCAGTCTTGATAAAGGGCAGGGCCCGAAGACTCGAGTATTTAAATTACATTTTGAGGATTCAAAAGTTAATGTCTTCCACCTCTTCCTCACTCTCAACTACACACTACTAAGACGTGACGGCCCAGGGGTTTAGCAACTTTCACACACACACACACACACACACACACACTCTCTCTCTCTCTCTCACTCTCTGTCTGTCTCTGTTTCTCTGTCTCTCTCTCTCTCTCTCTCTATATATATATATATATATATTTATTTATTTATATATATATACATATATATGTATATATATATATATATATATATATATATATATATATATGTTCATATAATTCTTCTGTTTTCATAGGAGAAAGGACGAAAAAGAAGAACGCTACTTGAGTTGATTTTGGTAAAAATGCTCTTGATGTCGGGTCCGGAACATGCTTACTATTAGTCAATTTTCTTATATTGTATTCCTTTTCCAAAAAGGTGAACAGAAAATAAAATTAAACCTTAAAGTTCAGTCAAGAGCGAATGAAAATATATAGCTAAATCTCAACTTAACTGTAGTTTCTCAATGTGGGCCTAGTGATGTTCGTTAAAAATTATCAAATATTGAAAATAATCAACAATTCTTGCGTGCACGTTTCAACTGGCGGAAATACTACATATTTCTGGCAATGGAATATCGAAGATGGAAGAGGAATACAAGCCGCACAACGTATTAAAAAAACAAACAAACTCCTTTCACTTTCCTATGTGCCCTTAAAAACAAATAAAAAAGACAAAGATGCACATTTCTCAATTCTAGCTCATTCCTGTCACAAATATCTTTGAAATAATGTGACGTTACCTCTTTCATCCGTTCCTTCCCTCCCCTCTCAACCCATAGGATCTGTCCTGTGTTATCTTCCATTGAAAAAATAACGTTGGGTTTTATCGCACATTATCTATGGTACGTCATAAAATACTTCTACACGAGAGGTATAAGTACACTGTATGTGGTGACAAGCCCTCACTAAATTACATTCTTGCACCACATCGGTCGGAGAGGATTTTACACCGTAACTACGCACACTATTGGCTATGTATATCTAGTAGAGGCACAGCGCGCTTCCAAAGTACACACTGGGTTTAGTCAGTGGTCATGAAAGTTAACATGGCGTCTCTACACTCACCTTCTAATGTGGCGCTGTTACTTATTGTCACAGCTTTGATGCCAAACTCTGCCGTTTGTCGTAAGTAGCATGTTCACCTTGATTCTTTGTACCATCGAATTTGTCTTCAATGTTTGAATTACGACTCAAGTCTAGATTTGTAGGCTTACATCCAGGAGCAAAATATCTTTAAAGATGTGAAAAAAGACCAACTTGTGAGACGTGTCTGATTTATTACCTGAGCTCAGAGGAAGGTCGAATGCCAGCACTTAACTGACAAAACTATTGTCGATCGGTCATATTTCTTTGATCGAACATTTTTCTTGAATGGTGGGGACTACATTTGAATTAATAATCGCAGTCTAATATTTGGTTTTCATGTCGACTTTTCCGATTCGGAATGAAGTAGTATCATAGAATTCATCAAATGCCATTCATTTACTTTGTAAGGTAATACTCTTTCCTGTAGAATGGCACTTAGTCACAGTCACTCTACGGTTACATGTAGCAGCTTTTCGAATAGGTCTCTCAGATCTCTCAAATCTTGGAAATATTTTGGAATTTAGGACATTCATTTGAACCTAGACTGCTGCAAACAACATTGTTGAGGTCAGTAATTTATTGTGACTACTTTCAAGCTATATTTGAACCAGCATGAATCCTCAACCAGTCAAATCAACTACTCGAAAAAATCCACCTAGGACAACCAGAGCTGGTGCTTCTACCCACGGCAACCCTGGCACACCCAACCCAGCAGAATATAGCTTTTCCCATTAATTTTCAAACTTTTATTTAATTTCGCAAATTTTTACTTCAATTTCGTCGCAGGATGTTGGGAATAGGCCAATCTTACTTTCAAATTCCTCTTTCGTCGTTCATTTTCAAATAGAGTCCATCCAATTTAGTCATTTGGCATACATTTTCGTCATTTACAGTTCAAATTCGTCAGTTTCACTCACAGCACTCAAAACAGCAGGATCGATTTCGTCTTTTGTCAATCATTTTTGCTAAATTTTCATTCACATTCGTCTCATATCTCTATCCGGTGTGATTTTCCAGTCATTCATGATTTGTTTTTTCTGTAACCGTTCACATTTTACATTCAGGAGTTAAAATACACACAAGTGTCCCCCCCTCCCCCCCCCCCCCCCCACACACAGAAGCACAGATACAGAAACACACAGAAGCAATCCGAGTACACACTGATAGAAACACACATACCGTCTAGCATACGAAAACACTGACAAACGATTTCTAGGCAAACATGATTAAAGACGAAATTTAAGTGTAGAATTGTAGCCTGTTTAATGTCAAAGAATGGATAACATAATTATGTTTGCTGCTTTCCAGGGTACAAAAATTAAAATTTGCTTCATGCACTATAATGCGAAAACCTGAACATTACGAATTAAAGTTTAAAAGATGACCGTCCTGTCTTTGGTTATGTCTTTTGACTGTCGTTTATCCTTCAATCAATTTAGGTTGGCAGTCATGTTTTTCGTGTATTTTGTCTAAGCAAATGGTTAATGTATAATGTGTAAGGATACAATTTACGAGAGAAAGTAAAATTGTGTTGGCTTAAAGTAATGTTGGTTCACCATCAAAATATAGAATCGACAACATCTGACTAATTTGAATGAAAAATTCATGAAATTTTGTGAACAAAGACGAATTTGATCTTCACATTCTGCGATCCGTCAGCGAGAGGGATGAATATGAATGACAATTGACGACTCTGAAAGCTATGTATTCGAAAATGTTTGACGAAAAACGAATTACAATGACGATTGACGAAATTGAAGTTAGGATTTGCGTTCCACTTGCTTCTCGGGACGAAATTGAATAATAAATCTTTGAAATTGAATGACAAAAGTGCGAAAATGGATAGGAAAACCTACACTTAAAAACTCCCTATCAATTCTAAAAGTAGGCCCTCATTTAATGATTTTAGCAGTAGAGAATAACCATCTTCAAAAATCTCTTGATATATAATATATATATATATATATATATAAGGTATAAATGCGAAGTTTGTGAAGGATTCAGGAAAAAGTGCTCTATGCTTATACAATTTTATAGCAGAGCGTTATAGGCATTTACCTTGGGCGCACGGAGACCGCTACCGCCTAAAGATCGTCCAGCGAAAGGACGTGAAACCGTCGGTAGCGGTCTCTGTGAGCCCAAGGTAAATGACTATATATATATTGATATAAATATATCTAAATATATATATATATATATATATATATATAAAGAAACAAAGTGGTAGTGCATTCTTCGCCTTCTTCGGGAGTTCTAAAGAAGGCGTAGGACGTCGAAAATTTCAGCCGAATAAACTTTTGCTTTATTGGCCAAATATGAATTAGCAATTTGTTTATTCATTTTTTCGTGGAGCCAATACGTGAAATCTCATTCGCATCATTGATGAGTACTTGAAATAATTTCGCCAAAATTGGTTTACTTATCGTCCTATAGCATAACCACGATATATTTTGTTATTTCATGTCAGATAACCACACGTAGAATGCTTTGTATTCATTTATTACTATTTTTCATTGTGCATATACTGTCATTACTACGGCAAAGGCCACTGAACGTGTTAACTTTGATAGCAGACTCATTTATTATCATTACTATTATTGTAAAGTAGTTGGAGTGTTACACTTACACTCTGTAATTTTCCCTCTGCCCCATCCCTTCCTTCTCTCTCTATCCAGAGTAGCTAAGTATAGGGTCTACATACCGTCAAGCCTCGGCTTATTTTGGAGACCCTTCCGTTTAAGTTCCCTACGCTGTTTGTACTTGTTTTGTTTTGTACTAAAAACTTAATATCGATATACTGTTTGTCATAAATGACTTGTATATATTCATATCTGATGTAACAGAATTAAGCAGAAATAAATCAAATCAGATCAAATCAAATCAAATCAAACCCTGAATCGAAATACTTTTGCATATAGGGAAATGATGTGTATAAAGATATCAGTTAGGCCTACATGAAGCCACACATAAGTATATTAGCATTAGTTTAGATTTAACAACATCTTACTGATTGTTTTTTCTGCTCATCAACAATGGAAAAAGTCATTGTCTTTGGTAGACGTTAACCGGTTTTATAGGAGGTGGTAGGCCTATACATTGACGTATACAAAGGTTGTTACAATCGTCTGGTCAGAAAGCAGCACAACCATGTGGGAAACAAATAGGTATGTTTAAGATTCACTGAGAACAGCCATTAAAGTCGTTTCCTGAAACAAGACACCCCTGTCATAATCTTGGGCCAGCGGATTGAGGCTGATGTTGGGGGTCAACTGGCAACTATCGTATAACAAACACATTTTGTAAATTTTTGAAAGTATATGTCTTAACAAACTTAGCTGACAAGCTGACATTTCGTTCAAATCAATAAGGCATAGCATATAGATTAAAGGGACTGTACAGTACTGGTTGAGGTGAGGATTCATGTTTTGAACATTCTAAAGTGAGATAATGAAAAACCTCTTATGAAATATGAAAGAGCATGTAATTTTAATAAGGATTCAACGTTTATTTGATGAAAATTGGTTTTCAAATGGCTCAGATATCCAAAATAGTGATAATGATAAAAGGCGACAGGCCACAACTTTATTAGGATCTCTTTGTTTCACCTTGTTTTTGGATATCTCAGCCATTTCAAAACCGATTTTCATCAAATAAACATTTGATACCCCTTAGAATTGCATGCTCTTTGACATATCATAGAGTGGTTTCTGAATATCCCGCAAAACGTTAAGAGCTATATCCTCACCTCGACCAGATCTATACACACCCTTTAAGTCAATTTTCATAAAATGAGACCCATCTCCACCTTTGGAACACCAAAAGTGTTGAAACCTATGTTTACAATGTCAGTTAGTGCGATGCAAACATTTCACCATGTTTATAGTCTGGACCTCATTTGCATAACATGGGCGTCACCAGGGGGGGGGGGGGGGTGCGCTGGGTGCGAACGCATCCCCCCCCCCCCCCCCCACCCTTCAGAATCTTTAAAAAAAAAAACTGCTTCAGTCTGCGAGCGACCTCAACCCCGGATGCTAAATAATTGTTCTTTTTTTATTTTTCTTCTTTTTTTTTTTCATTTTGCACCAGGAGGAAAAAAACCAAAAAACAAAAACAATCGCACCCTCGCTCTGGCAGCACTGATGCTATACATACAGTGTTTACTATTATCTATCGACAGTACTGTATACGTAAGGTATGTTTCATTCATTGTGCAACGGATTATCAATTCAGAAAATGAGAAAGCTCCGTCGTATGGGAGGGAGATATCCCGCCCACACCCTCCTCCCCCGTTATAGGTCTCCAATATCAGTGGCGTAACCGGGGGGGGGGGGGGGGGGGGGGCACGTGCCCCCCCCTCCACCCCCCCCCCCCCCCGGTACAAAAAAAAAAAATCAAAATGGTAAATTCAAGGATTAGTAAACCGCTTTCGAAATTGACATGAAAGGGTGAGCAAGAATTTTTTTTCTCTACAATTTCTTTTAACCGTAATTAAAGAGGCATCAATAGTGTGAAACATTGTTCAAAAAGCCCGGAGCCGACAAAAAGATTGTGATTCAGCGTGATTCCTGGTTGGCATTCTGAATGATACGGAGGATGGAGCAGTGTACTCAGAACATCCGAACGGCAAAGAGTCGCTGCAATGTTGCGCAATGTGATGTAGAATGTACACCTCTGTACCTTAAACTTCGTTATATCAAAGCTAGATCACTGAGTGTTGCTTTACATACTATATAAAGATTTGACCTGGGCTATTTCCCAACTTTTCCATGTATAAAACACACACACACAAACACAAACAATTAGGGGATGCTCTAAAGTGCAAATTTTGGACATCCTTCCCCGCGTGGTCACTTCGACGCCCCCTTGCTGGTTATACCTCCACCGACATCCTTGACTACCAGTGGCGCACCGCCCCCCCCCCCTTAATTTCTAAAACAAAAAACAAAGCTACAAACGGAAGTTTTTGGACTGTAAAATGTCAAAATTTTCACGCTCGCTCGCTCGGCTCGCTCGCTCGGCTCGCTCGTATCTAATCGCTATGCCCGTTCTCCTGATGTTGCTGCCAGTATTAAATTGCCAGCAGTTGCACCCGGTGCCCCCCCCCCCCCTCCTTAATTTCCAATCGAAAAGGAATAGCTACAAGCGGCAGTTTTTAGACTGTAAAATGTCAAAATTTTCAAGCTCGCTCGCTCCGCTCGCTCGCATTTTAATGAATTCAATTCAATTCAAACTTTATTTCATTTTTCGAAAAGAACATAAACATTTCACTTTGGGGGGTAACATAGAATAAGGTTGCATAATCAAAACAAAGTCAATTGAGAAAACATAATCGTGGAACCTTGGGGTAACAAAAACGTTGTAAGGAAAATTGATTGACTGAAGTGATACAGACGATATAATCGTTATGCCATTCTCCTGATGTTGCTGCCAGTAATTGCCAGCAGTTGCGCCTGATGCGCCCCCCTTAATTTCGAAAACGAAAAAATATAGCTACAAACGGCAGTTTTTTGACTGTGTCAAAATTTTCAAGCTCACTCGTTCCGCTCGCTCGCATTTAATTGTTATGCCACTCTCCTGAGATATTACTAACACTAATTGCCAGCAGTTGCGCCCTGTGCGCCCCCTTCATTTCCAAAGCGAAGAAATATAGCTGCAAAAGTTGTTTTTTTTTTTGACAGTAAAATGTCAAAAATTTCAAGGTCGCTCGCTCCGCTCGCTCGCATCTAATCGTTTGTATCCCGTTCTCCTGATGTTGTTGCCAGTAATTGCCAGCAGTTGCTCCCGGTGCGCCGGCCTTATTTCCAAAGCGAAAAAATATAACTACAAACGGAAGTTTTTTTGACAGTGAAATGTCAAAATTTTCAATCTCGCTCGCATTTGATCGCTCTGCCATTCTCCTGATGTTACTGCCAGTAATTACCAGCAGTTGCGCCTGCTGCGCCCCCTTAATTTTCAAAGCGAAAAGATGTAGCTAAAGACGACATTATTAGTTTACTGTAAAATGCCAAAATTTTCGAGATCGCTCGCTTCGCTCGCTCGCATTTTATCGTTCTGCCATTCTCCTGACGTTGCTTCCAGTATTTGCCAGCAGTTGCGTCCGGTGCGCCACCCCCCCCCCCCCTTTAATCTCCAAAGTGAAAAGTTAGAGCTAAAAACGGCAGTTACTGGACTGTAAAATGTCAACATTTTCAAGCTCGCTCGCATTTAATCGTTATCCCATTCTCCTGATGTTGTTGCCAGTAATTGCCAGCAGTTGCTCCCGGTGCGTCCTGCCTAATTTCCAAAGCAAAAAAAAAAAATATATATATATATATATATATAGCTACAAACGGTAATTTTTTGCCTGTAAAATGTCAAAATTTTCAAACTCGCTCGCATTTAATCGCTTTGCCGTTCTCCTGATGTTACTGCCAGTAATTGCCAGCAGTTGCGCCTGCTGTGCCCCCTTAATTTTCAAAGCGAAAAGATGTAGCTAAAAACGACATTTTTATTTTACTGTAAAATGCCAAAATTTTCAAGCTCGCTCGCTTCGCTCGCTCGCATTTTATCGTTCTGCCATTCTCCTGACGTTGCGAGTACCAGTAATTGCCAGCAGTTGCGCCCGGTGCGCCACCCCCCCCCCCTTTAATCTCCAAAGCGAAAAGATAGAGCTAAGAACGGCAGTTACTGGACTGTAAAATGTCAAAATGTTCAAGCTCGCTCCCTACGCTCTCTCGCATTTAATCATTATGTCATTATCCTCATGTTGCCGCCAGTAATTGCCAGCACTTGCGCCTGGTGCGCCCCCTTCATTTCCAAAGCGAAAAAATATAGCTACAAACCGCAGTTTGGGATTGTAAAATATAAAATTTTTCAAGCTCGCTCGCTCCGCTCGCTCGCATTTAATTGTTATGCAATTCTCCTTTTTTTTCTTCTTTTCACAAAAAGTCCGTCCATGGGAGGGGTATCCACCTCCTACACCCTCTCCCACTTTTACACTCTTGTTTTTACAAAAAGTTCCTACGGTGGGAGGGGGTATCCCCCTCCATCACCCTCCGCAATGAAGGAGCGGAATAGATCATCGCCGAGGATCTCACACCGTAACGTAATGTACCCCCGTATAGTCCTTCATAGCGAAAGAATTCGTGTATGCATACAATCACATGTATTATGTACAATGTAGTACAAAATGTATGTGTAAATGTACACGATGACACAGGAGGCAATAAATCAAATTTAAAAAAAAAAATCTCACAGTTTACATTTACTTTCAAAACGCACCCCCTTGAAAAAAAGCTGGTGACACCCCTGCATAATATGCAAATCAGCTCCCATAATGATAAAAATACAGTGTTTCCATGAAAACAATGCTTCTAGGTTTGAGATTGGAACACCGGAAGTGTTGAAACCTATGTTTACAATGTCAGTTAGTGCGATGCAAACATTTCCACGTACATAATCTGGGCCTCTTATGCACTAGCATATAGCACAATATGTTTCAATTTTCCATGCCTTCACATTGCCGTTTCGGTTGTACAGCAATTGTCCTTTTGTTTGTAAGAATGCAATATAATTTCAAAAAGAAAAAATGCTCCACATTAACTATATTGTCAAAAGGGTGAAAATTGAAAAGCAAAATTACACCGCCGTTCAAGCCCCGTAATTACAACACACGGATATTATGAACGCAAATACCGACGTTCTTTCGTGCATGGTTTTAGAAGTAGTTCCAGCAATACAGCCACACACTTTTACATCAGTGAATGTCGTGAAAGGAGAAGCATTGCTTCAAAATATCTATTTGTTGGGAGGATGCACATTAAATGCCAATCCTGTGGGATGTGCCCCAAAGTGCACCACCCTCATGGCAATATAGAAAACATTGAATATCGTTAACGCGAATATACTATATGTTCCAAACGTACATATTTTCAAACTTCGATCGTGCCGTACATCAAGGGCAGTTTTGTTTTAATAAATACATTGTAGTTAATAGGGGAGACTTTGCTCTACAATATCCGTATCGTCAAGAGGGTGAACATTAAAAGACAACCCCATGGGAATGGTCCAAAGGTACACCTACGCTCAAGCCCCCTTAAGACAAAACACAAATATTAGCAACGCAAACACCGTCGTTCTAGCGTGGATGGTTTTAAAAGTAGTTCCGGCAATATAGCAAACACACTTTTTAACAATGAAAAGTCATGGAAATGATAGAAGAGGTTTAACTTTATAAGATCTATGCAGTGAAGAGGGTGCACATTAAATGGCAACCCTGTGGGATGTGCCAAAAATATTCCGCCCTCACGGCAATATATAAAACATATCAAATCGTATATAATGCGAACATTATTTTTCAAACGTATATGCCTTTAAAATGCCATCGTGCCATATAGCAAAGGGACTTTTGTTTCCAAAAAATACAACTTATTAATAGAGGAGACATTGCTCTACAATAACTATATTGTCGAAAGGGTGAACATTCAAAATTAATCCCTTGGGAAGTGTCCAAATTGACACCTAAGCTCACGCCCTCTTGTCACAAAACACAGATATTCGCAACTTAAATACCTTTGTTCTAGCGTGAATAGTTGTAAAAGTAGTCCCAGCAATACAGCAAATACAATTTTCATCGATGACAAGTACTGAAAATGATAGAAGAGACATCACTTTACAAGATCTATACAGTGAAGACGATGCATATTAAATGGCAACCCTGTGGGATGTGCCAAAAATATTCAACCCTCACGGCAACTTAGAAAACATATAATATCATACAACGCGAATATATATATATGTTCCAAACGTACATGTTTTCAAAATTCCATGCGGTGACGTATAGCAAAGGCACTTTTGTATCCAAAAATGCAACTTATTACTAGAGGAAGCATTGCTCTACAATTTCTACATTGTTAAAAAGGTGAACATTCAAGTTCAAGTTTCAAGTTTATTTTCCACATCTCATAAAAAAAGAAAAATGAAATCAATGTGATTCCATGTGAGCGTAACAAAATGTACACACAGAAAAAAAACAATCAATAACAAAATAATGCACATGTATAAAAATCAAAGTTTGTGACTCAGGATATGTGGCGAGTGTGGAGGGGAACAGCAATAGGCCATTGACCTTTCGAGGCCGAACCCCATAGACGAAATGAAGAAAAAGAGAGTCAGTTAAAATAATGATATCATAATTAACAGTATCAATTGAAGCGTTATAGAATAATTAACAACAAGCACATAAAACAATTACAAGTACTATAATACTTACAGAGGACAAAATAAACAATTACAAAACGAAAACAGTCTACAAAACAGGACATTATGAAGCACTAAGCCAGATAAGACTACACATTTATGCAATAATTTGAAATAAGCTGTAACTTATATTTTCTTCTGAATGATGCAAGAGATGGACTTTGTTTTAAATCAATGTTTAAACTGTTCCACAATTTTGGACCTACAAATCTTATACTACTTCTTGATATCTTATATCGGTAAAATGGAACGTACATATTGCACGAATTTCGGGTTTCATAAAAATTTATAGATCTATTAAATGCAAAGTAAGAGCTGAAAATTTGGTTACAGCTCGTTATTCCGAAGGTTCGTTATTCCGAAGGCTCAAATGTCGGATGTTTACAAATGTCTGCAAATGCTCCCACTTTCTCATTTCAAATATAAATTTTGACCACCTAAATAGGCATCAACTTTTATGATGATCTATAAGCCTAATGTTAGCTAAATGTTACTGTTATTCATTTCTAAATTTAAAAGCAAACATCCGACAGTTATTTTAGCATCGTATGGAGCAGAATATTACTACTATTCTCTTCCAAACGTAAAAGCAATCATCTGACATTTATTTTAGCATCTTCCGGAGCTGAATGTTCTATTCGCTTTCGAAAGCAAAAGCAAACATCCAACATAAATCATCGTTACGGAGTTGAATATTATTGTTATTCATTTCCGAACGTCAAAGGGATCATTCGACATATACTTTAGCATCTTCCTGAGCCGAATGTTATTATTATTTACTTTCGAACGTATAAGCAAACATCCGGCATTTATTTTATCATTGTACGGAATTGAATATTATTATTATTATTCATTTCCGAACGTCAAAGAAACATTCGACATTCATTTCAGCATCTTCCGGAGCCGAATGTTATCCTTATTCATTTCCAAACACAAAATCAAATATCTGACATTAATTTTAGCACCGTACGGAGATTAATCTTACCGTTATTCATCTCCAGAAGTATAAGCAAACATCCGACATTTATTTTAGTATCATACGGAGTCGAAAATTACCGTTATTCATTTCCAAAATTAAAAGCAAAAATCTGACATTTATTTTAGCATCTTACGGAGTCGATTGTTACCGCTGTTCATTTCCAAAAGTAAAGGCAAACCTCCGACTTTTTTGGTGGCCCGATCGGGCCACCAAAATCTTCAGTTCTGAAATTTTGGTGGCCCGACGTGCGTTTTTGGTGGCCCCGGGCCACCGGGCCACCATTAGTGTCGAGCCCTGGCTAAGCCTTTATACCACTAACTATCTCATCATTTACATTGATTGAAGAGATTTGTGAGTCTGTTTTTTTTTCCTGGTAACACATACCTCAAAGATTGCCAAATTTCTCTCGTAGAATTTCCAGCTATTTCAATCTTATTCATAATAAATTGGCGTTTAACTTGAAGAATTTTGAAAGTCACATCATTTCTAACCATCTTATAGTTTTCCCAGTCCGAGGGTCGATCTTTTTGCCTTTCTTTTAAGCTTGTCCCTATCACGAATCAGAGTGAGGATGTCACTTGTCATCCACGGAGATTCTTTGCATTCTTCTGCATGGCGATCAATGACCTCGTTTAACAGTGATATAAACCTGTTATACATCATTTCTACATCATCGGTTGCTTCATACACAGAGTCCCATTTGATATCTCCGATGTCTTCTATAAATGTTTCTTCATCAAATTTCTTATAACTGCGAACAAATTTGCATTTATGTACTTGGGGTTTATCTGAAGTTTTATAACCTTTACTGTAAACACAGTATATCATGAAATGATCAGTCATAGCCAGCTCATATACACCGCTGGATGCTAATTTAGATGACACATTAGTTAATAGTAAATCAACTGCAGTTGAGGAAGTTTCAGTTACTCTCGTTGGGCGTGTTATTAATTGGGTACAATTATATGCTTCCATAATATCAAATAACTTCTTCGTTTGCCATGATTTACTCTGACTCAAAACATCACAATTCAAATCTCCAATTACTAGGAAATCAATTATGATTCATCCAATTTCTGCATTACACATTCGAAGGCATTAAAAATTTCTAATGACGAATTCGGGGGCGTATACCAGCAAGTCACCAACAATGGTTTTTGTTTTACCAATCTCAATTCTATAACAAGTAACTCAATCATTACATCTTTCGTTATATCACTTCTCACAACAAAAGAAAAGTGATCTTTTATATAGAAAGCCACACCTCCACCAAATCTATTCCTATCTCGTCTTATCAAAATATCAGGGACATTGATTTCTCTGTCATCAATCTCTGCACAGAGATGTGTCTCGCTAAGAGTAAAAATATCCAAATCCAACCTATGAATTGTTTCTCTAATTTCATCGATATGTTTCAACAATGACAGACAATTCAAATGGGCGATCTTTACCCCTTTCATTTTAGAAATATCAGGATTAATCGCGGATGCCGATTGAGAGGAAGGTGCTGGCATAACACGCCCAGGCACATGATTAATTACCGTTTCTTTACAGTTGCCGTTACTGAAAACCTCATCTTGTGTACAATTATTACTTGGTAACAATTTCCAAACACACAAATCACATATCCAATCTTCATCTGATTTGAATACATTATCAGATATATTTGCGCACTTCAAGTGACTTCATTCATTACAGCTTACACATAAAATAGCATCCTGATTATTTCTGACTGTTTTATCACAAAATAAACAAGGAAATTTACAATGAGGCATGTACAAAATACGAATTAATCACTCTACCAAAATACAAAAGGTGTGATGATTAAAAAAAAAGAAGACCTGCTGAGCAAGTAGCCCCAGATCAAAACAAAACGAAACAAAACAAAACATTAAATTAAGTGTGAGGCAGACCGGGAAGGGGGGGGGGGGGATGGAGTGAAGTCAAACTACTACAGGGATATGCGACGTTCCTGATCACCCTATTGATGGTTCTCCCACTCGTCGCGTTGACTCTAGCTATGATCTTGCCGTCGCTTGACCAGGCAGTCACAACTTTTTTGCTTCTCAGTGTCTCTCTCAGGAGTTGTTGGTTTTGTTTGGTCAGTTGTTCCTGTTTCACAATGCCGGTTCTTTTCAGTTTGCGTCGCTGGGAGATAACGGATTGACGCAGTCGGTAGGAGACGAACTTCACGACAATTGGACGTGGGCGCCTCTTCGGGGAATTGTACGCGGAGGGCTCTTACCGGATGTCTGCTGTGCAGATTCGCTCGTCGGATATCCGGTCCGGTGTGATCTGTCGATATCCGCCTTTGACAGCGTCACTCCAAGCCGGGCATTCGCGATTTCACATACAATGTCGTCTGTGCACTCTTCGCGATTCTCAGGGATTCCAAAGATCTGTAGGCAATTACGTCGACTGTATTGTTCCAGGTCTGCGATGGAGTTTTGAAGATTCCGAATGGTGTCACATTGAACGTCGACCGTGGCTCGGAGTTGGGCAATTGTTGACGCCTGGTTTGTTGGGCTACTTCCAGGTTCATGAATTCGCCCTTGTTGCTCGTCGAGACGGTCGAGTAGCTTCGTGAATTCCTTGCTTACAGCTTCGTGAATAGTTGCATTGATGGATTTCAGCATCTCTTTGTTCTCGAGACGAAGCTGTTGGAAAACATCTGAGGAGAGTTTCTGCACAGATTCGCCAGTGTACGGGGACGCCATGTTTGCAAAATCCAAGAGTTCAGAAAGTGGGTGATCAAAAAGCAAGTTTTAAATCACAAATACACGCGTAGATAGTGAGATGCGTGCCGGCTCAGATCCAAAATAGAATCTTACCCGCTTTTGACGGTATCACCTTGTAGGGTTGTATTATGGAAGTGATGTACCAACGTTAGTGACGTAAAAACGTTAGAGGGTTCAATGACAAGTGCATGTGCTCATTAACATCCATGTCCACGGAAGATAATATTGATATATAAACAAACAGGTAATGCAATGTTGAACAGCAAGACGGAAAGTTCGGCAGTGTATTATAGTCATAACATTGAGGGCTTGTACGTATGATATTCATTAATAAATGTTGGACAAGGAAAGAGGATAACATGAGTGAGTTTTCTCCACGTTTCGTGCTCAGATACGTTCACCACCTCCCCGCCTACCATCAATAGCGTCCGTCTTGTCGGAGGGAGGTCGGAATTCGAGGGTCGTGTTGAGATCTATCACGATGGAGACTGGGGGACGGTGTGTGATGACGAATGGGATGATGATGATGCCCTGGTCGTCTGCAGACAACTCGGATACCCCACAAGCGACGCACGGGCTGTGAGGGGAGGGACGTACGGAGAAGGATTGGGATCCATTCTACTTGACAACGTTGGCTGTGACGGCTGGGAGTCGAGTCTAGCTAGCTGTCCTTCCAACGTATGGTACAACAACGACTGTGGGCACTGGGATGATGCTGGCGTTCAATGTGGTAAGACTCAACCCCTTTTTAACAGGTCCTTTGAAACTAAGAATTATCGCGGCAACGTCCGGGTAACGTCAGGATGTATTTATCTGTTTATTCATTCATTTATTCTTCATATTGTTATTACTATTATTATTTTCATCTTGCTTGTTAAAGGGATAGGCCTAGTGCAGTTTTGATTGAGACCAATCTTCAGGGTTTAATTCAATTTTGTGTGTGTGTGTGTGTGTGTGTGTGTGTGAGATAATGAGAAACCTCTTCTGAAAAATAAAAGAGGGCATGAATATCAAAAGCGATTCAATGTTTATTTGATGAAAATTATTTTGAAAAGTGGGAAATGTGCAAAACAGAGCAATCGTGATAAAAGATGGGACCAACCTGTTGTTAGGATCGCTGTGTTTTACTCTGTGTTTGGATATCTCTGACATTCCGAAACCGATTTTCATCTAATAAACTTTGAATCCCTCTCAAATGGTGCGCTGTGTATTATTTCATAAGTAGTTTCTTGGTATCTCGCAAAAAGTTAAAAGCCCAATCCTCATTTCCACCAAAGCTACCCAATCCCTTTAAAACGGTCCCGCAGAAAGTTCCTCCGAAATTGCCGCGGTAACCTCTCCAAAATTCTACCCTAGCATTACTCTGACACCGTGACAGTGTCCTCGTAACCCTTCTACTAGAAGGCAATTGGGGTAAAATTCCGTTGATACTCTCAACCCGCATGCGCAGCATTGCAGACAAAGAATGATTAACTCACCGCGCGTCGATAACGTGCATGGATTGTAACAACCACTGATTTCAGTCATTGTTTATGTACATGTAGTTGAGATCAGTGAGTGCATTGACTATGTGCACAATCTAGGACAATAAGCGTCGATTGCAGGTAGGCGTGTTTGTAGAAACCTAGGTGAAGGTTTTCGTTCTGTGTCTGTTAAAACGGTAGGCCTACCCTTTACTCTCTCTTCCGGTTTTATTGGAATTTTGGAGGAATTTTATTTTTCGGACGTTGTCGTGTCGTTGCTGATATAGGGTCTGGTAAAGACAGGACTTCAGAGTTTCAACATTCTTAACGTATTAAAACTATGCAGTAATACTTAACGAGATGAGATTGCTTCCATAAAACACATAAAAAATACAAAAGATAATATCGCCTGTGTTGCTCATGCTCGAAAGTAAGATATTTTGATATTACACGGAAGCGAGATTCTTCACCTGTAGAAACGAAAGACAGTTCCCGATTGTCTGTAAATTCGATTCCAGATATAAAAAAAAATGGTATCCTGTTCAATGTTCTCGAGATCCAGCATAAATAGATTGAAAAATATGAAAGTAAAAGAAGAAAAACAAATCAACGCAATAATTGTCCAAAGAGGAACATTGATATAACACAACTAGAAAAGTAGCGATATTGCATCATGTAACCATTGATAACGGAGGAAGGAAAAACACTGGGCACTGCCATTTTAGCAGAACTCGACTTGGATGGGACCCAGTAAGACCATAATGTAAATAAAAAGAATAATCACTTTTACAAAGCGCTATACAACACAGATTTGTGTATGCAGATAAAAATATTGCATTATAGAGTTTACAGGACGAATCGCAGTGCATACCTTGTTGATAAATGTGAGATTAAGGATTGCGTTACACTGTCCCGAAATTAACACAAGATGTCAGTTCGTCACTGGACGTTTTCAATTTCCTTTGAAGTTGTTTAAAGGCCAATCATCGAGGTGTGGCACGGTTAGCACACTCATTTGCACATTCAATATCCATTGTAGAAGAACTGTTTAGCAGAAATTAGCAAAACTTCGAAATTTCGCAACTTTCTTATTTTTTATCATATTTCAGTCAACTTTATACCGTTGAACTCTTAAGATTTTACTTTTTCTAATCAGACAAACTTATATTTGGACTGGATTTTAAGAAGTTAATATTACACTGCAAAAAGTCCGGTGTTAAATAGTGAACACCGAGCTCGGTGCTCATTTATGGTGTTAAATTAAAGGACAAGTCCACCTTCATGTACATAAGGATTGAGAAAATGCAGCATTATTAGTAGAACACATCAGTGAAAGTTTGAGGAAAATTGGACAATCCATTCAAAAGTTACGAATATTTTTAAGTATCTGCGCAGTCACTGCTGGAAGGGAAGACTACTACAATGTATGATGTCACATGCGTACAACTACTGTATATAAAGAAAATAAAAAGAGAATTTCACAAAACTTTACTTTTTGAATAAAGTGCACATTTCTTCGACTTGCTACTGACGTATGTTAAGGGTAGTATTATTCCCCCTGCCTTCAGAAAGAGAGAAGTTGAGTGGTCTTTTGTTATGCGAGAAAAATAGAAATATGTTGAATTTTCTTTATTCTTTCTTTATATCGTTGTACTCATGTGACATCATAAGCTATAGTAGTCTTTTCATCCAGCTGTGACTGAGCAGAAACTTCAAAAATTCATAACTTTTTAACGGATTGTCCGATTTTGCTCAAACTGTCACTGATGTGTTCTACTAATATTGCTGCATGCACTCAACCCACATGTCTATGAAGGAGAACTTGTCCTTTAACACCTCCGGGTGTCATTTCCAAATTTTAAACTGTTTTTTGAAGAGTTTCTTAGTAACTGCACTTCTTGTTGATTTTTAATTTAAACAAGACGATCAAGAATTTTACATCAAAATACTAGATTTTTACATCAAAATACTAGATTTTTAAAAAAATGTGAAAATAAATTTACACCAAAGTAACACCAGCTGGTGTGGTCTCTTATTGAAGCTGGGCGGGTGTTAAACCATTGATATTAACACCAACAAATATCAAATCAACACCATGTGGTGTCATTTTTGAATTAACACCAGTACAGTGTCAAAATAACACCAGGTACAGTGTCAAATTAACACCACGAAGTGTCAGGTGAACACTTTTCAACACCATCACAGTGCATTTTTAACACCTGTGGGTGTGGTCCTTTATTGAAGTTTGATCGGTGTTAGATTTAACACCAGTGGTGTTAAATCTAACACCGATGTTTTTTACAAGTGTATGAACTTCACGAATGAAACAGCACATCAAAACGAAGATCTTGCCGTCGCTCACCAAGTTGCTGTTGGAGCCTACAGAAATTCCACTGGCGGTCATGTGATAGTTCAATATGCCCTCACGAAATAATGATCAGGGCCGAATTTGAACAGTTCCTTTCATATGCACCGTCTTGGTAACAGGCCACACAACGCAGGGTAGCCTCGAGTGGCCTCCGGTGAGGATTGCTATCCGGAGAAGACGGTGGACAGCCTCCGGACAGCCTCCGGAGAGCTTCAGGAGAATAATTTATAGTTTCTTTAAATATAGAAAATGTTTTAACATTGAGGGGTGGGAAAAATATATTTCTGACATACTGAGTAAGTGACGGGCGGTATGACGCAATAAAGGACTCATAAATATTGACGAGAGCCAAAGATAATGTCAAGTATTTCAGACTAATAAGTTTGAAAGTCACACTGGCTTATGTGCTGACGGTTTTGCAAAATTGATAATCTCTGCGGAGCGGGAATTTTCATTGGAAAGTTGTAAATAGTCACTTTTTCATACCAAATTGATGCTTCTGCCCAAGATGTCCAAAATCGATAATAATGATATGGACTGGCATATTTTTTACTGTCGTATCCCCTTAAGGCCAATCCATATTCCACTGTCAACGGTATTGAATGTTTCCCAGAAGACAATGTCTCTTGTTTTGTTTTGTTTTGTTTTGTTGTTAACAAAGTTTCAATTGTATAATAGGTGACATGGTAGCTTCTCATTCCAAATTGGTTAGGAGGTTTATTATACAATGTATAATTTGTGAAACAAACGCCGTCATTTAATGATTTTCTAGAGAACTTATACATACGTAATGATAAAAATCGATTGGTAGTATTGATATTTGCCTTTAATTGCTTTAACATTGATTTGAAGTAATCGTATCTTTTTTATTGAAATAACCTCAGCGAGTTTCAGAGAGTTTGAAGAAATGCCAGTTAAAACCGATGCAATACTATATGAATTGAAGCGAACTGAAAAAAAAAAACCATCGTGTACATAATAATTGTAGATCAAGCTGTTCTCAGGTTTCGAATGATATTGATGATTCCATGACTATCAAAAGGGACACAAAAACGAATTATTGCAAGAGGTATCCAAATAAATAGAAAGATTGGTGTTACCTGGATCCATATTAGCCGCTAAGTTTGAAACTGAAATAGACATCAAAAGTTTGCGATCGTGGGAGCATTGGTAATTTCTTGATTGTGATTGAACATTTGGTGTTCTCTGCCTCCGTTTTTTTCCTGTCAGGGGGAAACAATCCCCCACAGCCAAGCCTCCAACAAGACCGCGTATGAGATTGCTTACCATTGACAAAGTACACAACATGTTTAGTGCTGATGTGCACCGCATTCTATCTTGACGCAAGTCTTTGTAATGATGTTTCAACATAATTATGAAAAAAAAAATACTGAGGCATTTGACTTTTATGGTATTTTAGTTTATAACAAATATTATTTTATCAGTATGGACGTCCTCTGTCTCCAATCAGATTGGTTTGACCTGGCATATGAGGTAGCTCCACCTCCCCGGTATGACCCGGCCACCACCTCCCAACCCATCAGCATCCGCCTTGTCGGAGGGAACTCGTACTACGAGGGCCGTGTTGAGATCTATCGCAAGGGAGCCTGGGGCACAGTGTGTGATGACGAATGGGATGACAATGATGCCCGGGTCGTCTGCAGACAACTCGGATATTCCACAAGCTACGCACGTGCTGTGAGTGGAGGGACTTACGGACGAGGATCAGGATCCATTCTACTTGACAACGTTAAGTGTAACGGCTGGGAGTCGAGTCTAGCTAGCTGTCCTTCCAACGGATGGTACCACCATGACTGTGGACACAAGGAAGATGCTGGCGTTCAATGTGGTGAGGCTAAAACCCCTTTTTAACAAAGCCTTTCAAACTAAGAATCATCGCGGCAACGTCCGGGTAACATCAGGATATATTGATTGATTGATTGATTTATTCATTTATGTACTTATTTATTTATTTATTTATTATCATTATTGTTATTGTTATTATTTTTACCTTGCCTGTTAAAGGGATAGTGTATTTTTGATTGAGACCAAACTTCAGGTTTCAAACTTTTTTGAGAGAGAGAAACCTCTTCTGAAATATGAAAGAGCATTAATTTCAAAAGAGATTCAACGTTTATTTGATGAAAATTGGTTTTGAAAAGGGAGAGATATGCAAAACAGGGCAATCCTAATAAAAGATGGGACCAACCTGTTGTTAGGATCGCTGTGTTTTACTCTGTGTTTGGATATCTCAGACATTCCGAAGCCGATTTTCATCCAATCAACTTTGAATCTTTCTTACAATGGTACGCTCTGTATTATTTCATTGGCAGGTAGGCGTGGTTGTAGAAACCTACCCGGATGAGGTTTTCGTCGTGTGTCTGTTAAAACGGTACCCTTTGCTCTCTCTCTCTTGCGATTTTATTGGAATTTTGGAGGAACTTTATTCTTCGGACGTTGTCGTGTCGTTGCCGCTATAAGGTCTGTTTCAAAATTCTTAACGTACCAAAACTGTGAAGAAATACTTAAGGAGATGGAAAGAGAAACTTACATAAAACACACCAAAACTTTTGATAAAACATCGTCTGTGTTGCTCATGCTCGAAAGAAAGATATTTTGATATTACACGGCAGAGAAATTGTTCACCTGGAGAAACGAAAGATAATTCTGGGTTCTTTGTAAATTAGATTCGATATTTAAAAAAGATGGTATCTTGATGAATGTCTATAGGGTCTGTGCTTTAGCACAATTCGTTTTCTTCATTATTGCATTTTCTCCAGATTCGGCATTAATACTTTCATCAGTTTGAAAGTATAAAAGGAGGACAAACAAATCAACGCAAGAATTGTCAAAAGTGTAACATTATCTTGAAATAACACAACTAGAAAAAAAGCGATATTGCATAATTTCATCATTGACAAAGGGGGAAGGAAATACATCGGACACCACCATCTTAGCATAACTCGACTTGCATGTGGCCCAGAAGGCCCATACGTAAATAAAAAGAATAATCACTTTTACAAAACACTATACAGCACATTGTATACAGGTAAATTTTGCATTATGGGATATATAGCACGAATCGCGGCGTATACCATTTTGATACATGTGAGACTAAGGATTGCGTCACACTGTCCCGAAATTGACACAAGATGTCAATACGAATATATGGACGTTTTCAATTTCGCGTGAACTTGGTAGAGGTCTGATTTCAAGGAGCACGCGAACGATTGGCGAAGGACGCGAATGACAAAATCCAACATTCGGAAAAGTTTTCTCCGAATGTGTTCCGACAATGAAGCCGAAAACCATTCTTGTGCAATTTGTGCGAAGTTCTCACGACGTATGTGCGAAGTTCTCACGACGTATGTGCGAATGTCGTGTGTATCATTGCTAAAGTACAGCAATTTACGAACAAGAAGAACACGCGAAGGAAATGCGAACAACGCAAATTTTTCAATTATCATGGGAGAAAAATGTACCCAAGGAGAGTTGGGAGCTGTCTTGAGTTAAAGTTATTTTTTCCTGTATTTCTCCTTTCTTTTTATCTCTCATTTCTCTATTGTGTGCGTGCCTAGAGTTTTTTCTTAGGACCTATCTCCACTAGTAAAGCATTTGATTTTTTTGCAGTTTCTCCAACACATAATCTCTAGATTCAAATTTAATTTTTATCATACTTTAGATTCATTTTAAGTGTATTCTGCGATCTTTTTATATTTTTTTGTGTATCAAACATTCATTTCTCTTTGCTAGTCTTTATTCTATTTCTAGTTGTTAATTATTGTTTGATGTTTAGATGTATGCTACGATTTTGATTTGTAGAAAACGTAGGTCATAGTACATCCCTAAACATGCGCTAACATGGCTAAACGTTCGTGAGAATCTCTCAAAAGGTACGCGAACAGTTTGTGGTTACGTCGTAAAATGATCGGAAAAACTTCGCAGATTTCGCGAAACATACGCGAGACATTCTCCAAAGTTTCGGGGTCTGTTTGGGGTTTCACGAGCATTTTGCGAACAGCGCGTGTTTCTTGCGAAGGTCTTGCGCATAACGACGAGGCTTTAAAGACACTTTCGAGAACAGATCACAAGCAAATCACGACCAAAAATTTCAACATGTTTGAAATTCTCGCCGAAGTAAAAACGACATTCGCGAACAATTGACGACGCTTCCAAACCCTCCCGTTCGTTTGGCAATCTTTTGCAGACTAAAATACGAAGGCCAATCATCGGCCGAAGTGAGTAGGCCTACGATGCCTACAGAGGGTCATACATGCAAGGCTCCACAAAGATGCGAATCTTTATTAAGAAGTTTAAAGGGGGAAACCAGTCCAAGTATAAGTTAATCTGATAAAAAAAATAGGAAAATATCAAGAGATCAACGGTATAGTTTTGATCAATATCGGATGAAAAGGAAATTATGGCATTTTGAAGTTTTGGTAATTTTTCGGGAAAGAGTTCTTGAACAGTCAATATGAATATGCAAATGACAAAGTTTGCGTGTCATCTCCTCACAACTTGTCATATAGTTTGTGCATAAAACTGTGAAATTTCTAGCTTTTCGTTCAGACGCAAGTAAGGCCGAGGCTCAAATCCTCATACTGATCACTAGTCTATAATTATTCAACCAGGAATAATCATGATAACGTCTTATTTCAAGACTTTAATGACAGAAACAATGAATTTTCATCATTTTTTGTTGTACACAATCAATGGAAAATTGTGAGGTTATGACATGGTTAGCTCATTCATTTAAATATTCATATCCACTGAACAAGAACTTTCTTTTATTTCATCCAATTTCAGTCAAATTCATATAACCGTTCAACTCTTATTTAAGATTTTACTTTTTCTTATCAGACTAATTTATATTTGGACTGCAATTGTATAATAGGTGACACGATAGCTTCTCATTCCAAATTGGTTAGGAGGTATATTATACAATGTTAATTTGTGAAACAAACGCCGTCTTTTAATGATTTTTAATGATTTAATGATTGGTAGAATTGATATTTGCCTATAATTGATGTCATATCGATTTGAAATAATCGTTACTTTTTTTATTGAAATAACATCAGTGAGTTTCAGAGTATGAGAAAATGCCAGTTAAAATCGATGCAATACTATACGAATTGAAGCGAACTGCAAAAAAAAAAAAAAAAAATAGACCATCGCGTACATTATAATTGTAGATCAAGCTGTTCTCAAGTTTCTAATGATATTGATGATTCCATGACTATCAGAAGGGATACAAAAACGAATTCTCGCAAGAGGTATCCAAATACTTGCAAGATGTTGGTGGTACCTGAATCCATATTAGATGCTTAAGTCGAAAATGAAATATAATATAGACATTAACAATTTGCGATCGTTGGAGAGTTGGTCATTTGGTGATTGTGACTGATTATGAAGTCTTGGTGTTCACTGCCTCCGTTTTTCATGTCAGGGGGAAACAATCACCCGCAGCCAAGCCTCCAAAAAGACCACGTACAGATTGCTTTCCGTAAACAAAGTACACGACATAGAAAATGTACACCGCATTCTTTCTCGATTATATTGTAGACTGTCTTGAAGGTTGGTCTTTTCAATTATATTTCAGCATATGAAACATCACGGGTGCATTTGATTTAAAGTTCATTGTATTCAGTTTATAATAAACTCCATTTTATCTGTATGGACTTCCTCTATCTCTAATCAGATCGGTATGACTTCACAACCTACAATCCCTGGAACGATCCGCATGAAGACCCGGCCACCACCTCCTCCCCGCCCATCAGCATCCGCCTTGTCGGAGGGAGCTCGTACTACGAAGGTCGTGTTGAGATCAATTACGATGGAGATTGGGGCACAGTGTGCGATGGTAACTGGGATGACTATGATGCCCTTGTCGTCTGCAGACAACTCGGATATTCCACAAGCTACGCGCGGGCTGTGAGAGGAGGGACGTACGGAGAAGGATCGGGGTTCATTCTACTTGACAACGTTAGATGTAACGGCTGGGAGTCGAGTCTAGCTAGGTGTCCCTCCAACGGATGGTACAACAATGACTGTGGACACCAGGATGATGCTGGCGTTCAATGTGCGATTTGTTCGAGCTCCCCTCTGTTGATAAAACCCCTCTCTCTTAATCGTAGTACAGTCCACCCCCCCCCCCCCATGTTCATGTGACTTTGACAATAAGAGGTAATCAAATATAAAGAAAGAATTTTGCGGATCAGACATACTGGTTCAAAGTATTCAAATGATACGAGATGAAGTCGTCATATCACAATCTTATAATCTTGATTAGTTACCATACGTTTGGTTGATAATCAGAAAATACGACCCTTTCCCTCTCATCATTGTAAAGTATCATCATGGCAGTGATGTTTCAAATGATTCAGTATCTTCTGTTTCATTTCCCTTTAATGGAAAAAATGGTGCAAAATCCTGTACCCGTAAGAAAAGCTGAAACTCCAGCTGATTCTTTACAGGCAGGCAATCAGTGAGATGAACTCCCAAACACCCCCGTGAACAGTACTGACAAAAGTCAACCAAACTAATAATAGAAAGACTGTCTAGACGGCAGGCTATGAAACAAGCTGGGCATCTTACCCAATCCAGCTGTCTGTATTGTACAGGAATGACCAAGAGATATTATACACACTATAGATCAGATCCGGATGGAGGAGAAAATTACTTCGCAAAACTGGTTTAAGTTTCTACGCTTATGGGCGACTTGCTCAAATGCGATTCATTTAAGCTCAAGCGAGGGCTTCTGTCTTGTTGCATATTAATGTTCCTTGCTTAAAAATGAAAGGCAGAGAAAGATAAATGGCTACACTGTCTCGGTCACCTTGTTATGAGAAGAAGGTAGATTGGCGAGTTTTTATCATCGCACTGAAAGGCACTTTCATGCCTTCCAGTCAGAAGCAAAAAGCTTTTGTGAAGTTTAATGGTCAAAGTTATTTTCTCGTCCAGGCGCTAAAGCGAGTCTCCACGATTGAGGCTTTCCATAAACAGTATTTAAAAGTGCATTTGACACTGATTTGAGATTCCTTTCTTGCTTTCTACTCTCCTCACCCTTAACTGACAACTTCCCCCTCTTTTCATCGTATCGTCCACACAGGTGATATTGAGGTTCCTTCTACACCACCCTGGTCCATTACCTACGATGCGCCGATTCGTTTGGTAGGCGGATCTACGTACCACGAAGGTCGGGTGGAGATATTTCACGAGGAAAAATGGGGTACAGTGTGTGATAGTGGTTGGGACTCGCGGGATGCAGAGGTGGCGTGTCGACAGCTCGGTTACCAGTCGTACGGTGCTCAGGCCTACAGCGTTCCTCGAGTCAATGGCAGCAGACCGTTTCATCTTGCGTACGTCAACTGCGATGGTTGGGAACGCTCTTTAAGTTCGTGTCCCGCGAATCCTTCATCTGACATCTGTACCAAGGAGAACAGTGCAGATGCAGCGATTCGTTGTGGTATGAGAAATATTGTCCATATTTCCATGAGAGTACATGATATTATTATTTCATATGTCCTTTGAAATGTTTATAATATTTTTATCTATTCAGGCTACATGTTCATGTCACCATCTACTTAAAAAAAGCTGGTAAAACAGGGGGCCGGATCCAGGAATTTCGAAAGGGGGGGGGAGGGTGGGGGGGGCGCCTTTACAAGATTAAAGGGGGTATGCGCCCCTCAATTTTTAACAAAGAATTATAGGGGGCGCCCCTCCATTTTTAACAAAGAATAGCCCGGTGCACTCCCTATGGACCCGCCACTGTAAAAGTAGCTGCGTAATTGAAAATGCCTACAAAATGGTGAGACTATCAGCTATATTTGTCGCTACCCGCTGAGCAATTACTGCATAGTTTCTAAAACTTGCAACAAGCTTTCTCAGCTGATGTTTGAGCTACCTGGAACGAATTAAACCAATTCTTTAACTCGCAAGGACTCTCAGGTGGCGACGCATCAAAGTCCCAATCCCCGCCCATGCACACCTCACCATGCAGAATACATTCACACAACAAAGGATTTTGTTTTCATTTCCCCAGGGGAAATTAAAGAAATTCACATTTTTTTTTGAAATATAGGAACTCTAGACAATAGTTGAAATGCATGCAAAATTATCCCTCCCCCCCCCCCCCAAAAAAAAAAAACTTTTTATAAGGAGGGTCAAATCTGCATATTCATGTTGGACCAAAATTAGTGTTTTGCCAATTTGTACAGAGAAACCGTGTACACATGAAATTGTTAATAATATTTTACACTTCAAAAGACTTAAAATGTAACCTATCCACCTGTATGAGGTATATTGCTCTTTCTGATTATTATTATTACAATATTGCGGCATGTATTTTCGGTTGTACTCATTACCATCTTTTCTCCAACGAAAAAAAGAAAGAATGTTTACACTGCAGTATTTATCAGTTCCGAATCCATTAAAGAATAGACGAGGTTTTCACAGAAATCACATAAATCTGTTTATTTTCGTACAGTCGTGATTCCTGAGAACAGTGCGACTGTAGTGTCCCTTGCAGTTGCCTGTGGATTTTCCATCGCCCTTGCACTGGTCTTTGTGATTACAACCTCGGTCCTGTGCCAAATGGTGAAATTCCGGTCACTACCCACCATGAGGTGCAGGGAGATGAAAACAAGTTTGACGAGCGCCACCTTCGACGAACGCATCAAATACATCGATATAAAGAATGATGCCACACTTCATGTTTGAATAAATCATCTATGAAAGAAAGTTAACCAGCTAAACCCAATTTCTTTAACCAAACTCTGTTTCTTTCTATGTATTTTTGTCAACCAGTGCCTTAATACACACATGTGTCACGATGTGAAACTTGGCTGGTTTTGTAGCATTACGTAACTTTTCGAGTTAAAACTAAAGTACTGTTTCGCGTCTTTCCTATTCTCCATGGAATGACATTACCTACTTTGTAAGGTTAAAGGTAATATGTGTCAAAGAAAGTGACTGTGTTTGGCCAGAATGAATATCATTTCTGCTTTAATACTCAAAGAATGCGGAAGTTAAGTTGCCAAAATGGAAGGCTACGTCTTAGGAAGATGTGACGTGATTGAGGTTTAATTCTCTGTGTGCCACATTAATTTCTGATCATGTGAATTTCGTGTACATTTAAGTCATTAACACAGAAAGGGTTAATGTACATGGATTGATAACAACACGTACGAAGCCTTATTTTACTCAGAGTTTTGTTTAGACAAACATATTATTACATGCAATAATCAATATAATTAAAGAAAAAAGTTGTTGCGTAAAGGAAAAGTACATTAAGAAATGCAGCTACGCATAGAAACAGTCTAACTGCAGATAACTCATATTGCTAACTGCAGATAACTCACATTGCCAGCATTTTGTGAAAAGCAATAATGTGAAATGAAAAAGTGATTGAAATGAATGCAGAAAACAAAAACATACATACCTTCTCTCTTTTCCTGCATCAGCACTTTCTTACTTCTTTATTTCTGATTTGTGAGCACTGCATCTTCTATATTTAAGTCACAAAGTTGTATGTGGGTTCAGTTGTAAGTGAGTTGGCAAGTTATTCTTTGTTGATCAGAAATCAAGAGACATCTTGCTTGTGTCAGAGAGGAATAAAAATGCTGTGAAACTTTGTGAGCGATGAGACAGTTTTCAATGTATTTCAACCGCATATTATAGCTGTCTTGCTTTGAAGAACATGTATAATAAGTAAGAGCACAAATGTTTGTGATACTCTTGTAAGCTAAATCCACATTTCTTGTTGGATGACCGTCATATCAAGGTAAACTGCTATTTTGAAAACCTCGATTTTGACGTCTAGGCCTTTATCATGAGCTGTGAAAGTGAAAATTAAGATGAGCATCAAACCTTAATTGAATGGAGTCCTAACCACGAAGGTAGGAGTAACAAGCAAAGCGGACTTTCTGATTTTCAATTTCGTTTTTGTTAACTTAGCAGAACATTCTGTACTCAGTACTGTTATTACCTGTATATATATTGAATCATTTGACCACAGACAGACAGAGCTCGTGCCGTTAAAGAAATGTCAATGAATTGTTCTGGTGTACTAGGGCCTAAATAGGCTTATACTCAGGATACACAGATGAATAAACCTTTACCGCTGAAGTGCATGCAAATACCTTCATATCACGGTTTCCTGTCAACGATTTTCTTTATTCATTTGGTTATTCGTGGACAAGATATCAGTCTATGAATGGAGGGGGTCAAATAATGATAAATGACACAGTAACACTATGAAAGATGATAAAATATTTGTATGTGTATCTTTTAACTTCAAACGATCACAAGGATGTATGTTATTGTGTTGCGGTAAACAGACGAGAGAAGAAAGTGTCATGAGGATTATGGTGTAAGCAGCTTGAGAGCGGCGTAGCGAGCTGCCTGGAATGACTTGGTCGAGAGAGACCGTTGGTATCTGTTGTGGCCAATGAAATTGCCCTAGTGTTGAAAGAAAAATTATATATCATGTATCAACGATTAACAATAACGCATCGACAAATTAATTGGTAATCATGACTTCCAACTCTTTCATGTACGCATGACGTTGCTTGAAATCAACCACTATCACTCTATATACCTCAGTGATCACCTTCAGCGGAAAGTGCGGGAATTAGCTGTAATGTAATCTTAATCATCGTTTGCTCCATAGATTAATGTTAGTTAAGTGTACGTTAAAAACATGTGCATGACACTGTTACAACTTAATTGAATCGTTATATAAAGATTCAGTCATTTCGAGTACTTGACTTCAAACAAAATTATTTGTTTGTTTTGTTATCACGCTCACAAAATACTCCACACCCGATTCTAATAGGATGTTCCTGGATAAGAAAAATCTTACCAATGAAAAAAAAAAAAAAAAAAACTCGATGTGAACCTGGTATGTATTTTATTCCCCCCAATGGTCGAATAACGGATTCAAAGGGTATATTCGATAAAAGTGACATATACATTTTTGCACAATGTTAGAGGAAATCGTTTTGAAACATAAAAAGAATTCCAGTATTTCTGAACGGCAAGTCACATGACTAATCAATGAGGGTTTCAGTTGAAATATCACTACAATGTATCCATAATGTGACCCCCCCCCCAAAAAAAAAACAAAAACAAAAACAAAAACAAAAAACAGAAGAAGATTGTAAAATTAGTTCAAAGGGATCGTATAGTCTCGGTTGAGACCTAATTTCAGGTTTCTAACATTTTTAGGTGAGATAATGAGAAATCTCTTATGAAATATTAAACAGCATGTGGTTCCATGAGGAATTAAACATTATTTTATTTGATGAAAATTGGTTTTGAAATGGCTGAAATATCCAAAACAGAGCGATTCTAATAAAGTGTGGAACCCACACTTTATTACGATCGCTTTGTTTTACTTTGTTTGTGGATGTTTCAGTCATTCCAAACCCAATTTTCATCAAATAAACTTTGAATTCCTCTTAAAATGGTTTGCTCCGTACTATTTCATAAGTGTTTTCTTGGTATCTCGCAAAAACTTAAAGCCCAATTCTCATCTCCACCAATACTGTACTATCCCTACAGACAAAAACTTTATTAACTGTGTGATGCAGTTATAATTCGTGCGGGATACAGGATAGGGTCTTTGCTTTTTAAGTCAATCGTAAGCTTTATGTTGCATCACTCTTGCATCCCCTTCTAAAGACTTCGCGTATTTGGGCAAGTTCTAGAATACACCATTCTCACTCTACCCTGTGCAAAAGAATCAGGACTGAATTATGTATTGTCTCCATTCTAGTTCATGTTTTGATCTTTACCTACATTATGGTGCTTCACTGTTAGACCCTGTAACCACAATGTTTCATATCTTCGTGAGGCAAGTTAATGGCGAATTTATGGCCCCAATCTAAGCAAATATTTACGCCTCCTCATACAGTATATCATATTATATCTCACTAAAGATTTTTAATAAGGGGAGGAGGTGGGTATGACGGAAGTTTTCAGTGAGTGGGGGAGGATAAAAAAAAACCCTTCCAAACGTTTTAAGGTCACTGGATTTAATGAAAAACATACACGATAGACAAAGGTGCTATGGTCATAATTAGTATAAAGTTGATGTATAATAGGCAATTACACTCGTTTTCCACGTTTCGCTCTATGTCCACATATAAATAGATTTAAAACGTAATTTGAAAGCAAAGAATACAAATTAACACGAACTGTCATTTCTGTGATATCACAAATCGTGGATAGCACTGTTGCTTACAACATGGCGAACATAAAGGTTATTATATTGTATAGCTTCATCATAGCTTCATGGGAGAAATAAAAAGCGCGATATGGTTTCCTTAACTGCAGATTGTCTTTCTATTCATTAATTTTCATCTTTTTTTTTAATCTAGCAGAAACACCAGATTAACTGATGGATCTCATGTCTGAATGAACAGAAAAAATGTCTTTTAATTATTTATTTATTTACAATAGGAACAATAGGCAGGTAAGTATTGAATTGTGTGGTTTATATAGATAGATATTCCATATAGATATTCCGTATGAGACTGTAAAGCGCATGCCTGATAGTATTATGTGAATTCTACCTGTAGACTTGGGTGTAGGGCTATAGTCTTCATTAATTTTGTGTGGTTGTGATGACATATATAGAATATCTGCCTATTGATAGGGATACATGCATGAAATCTGATTATTACTTTTATTACAGATGAGAATAGTATTGACCTAACGGTTTTCAACGACGCCGTTATAACCTGTGTAGATATTTATTTAACAGATGCATTACATATATATATATATATATATATATATATATATGCATATACATATATAATATAGATATATATTTCTTCCTCAGTCTTGATAAAGGGCAGGGCCCGAAGGCTCGAGTATTAAAATCAAATTGTGAGGATTCAAAAGCAACGCAATACCGCCTCTTCCTTACTCTCAACTACACACTACTAAGTTCCTTCCCACCCCTCTCAACCCAAAGGATCTGTCCTGTGTTATCTTCCATTGAAAAAATAACGTTGGGTTTTATCGCACATTATTTATGGTACGTCATAAAATACTTCTACACGAGAGGTATAAGTACACTGTATGTGGTGACAAGCCCACACTAAATTACATTCTTGCACCACATCGGTCGGAGAAGATTCTATGCCACAACTACGCACACTATCTTTTATTTATTTATTTATTTATTTATTTATTTATATGTTTTATTTTCACAGGGTGGCTCCATCAGTGGGTTAAACACTGTTGTTCTTGGAGGCCCTGCATGAACACATACATACAAATAAACACATGATAATCATACAATACCAACATCAAAATCAAATTTGCAGTATCAAATCTGTATATATCTTAATATACTGTATACTGATATGAATTAAGAACTCAAAATTTAACAAATATTATACAACACATTACATCCTCATATCCTTAAATTTCCCCTACCTCAGAAAGAAAGAACAGAAAAAAAAAACAACAACGACAGAACTATACTGCCCTACTTTGGCAAAAGGAAGCAAGTGACATACCATCCGAATTTGAGTTATTGATGTTTTCATGATTCACATAATGAGCTCTTCTTCCAGGCCAAATTTCATGCAGAAACGCTCATCCTACTAAGAGATATGTTAGATAAGACATCACGATAGTCCATTGACGTCAGTGTAAATGACAGACACATTTTGCTCTTTTACGAGAAATGTCACTTTTGTCACTTGCTTCCTTTTGCCAAAGTAGGGCAGTATACTTGGGCACAGTGGAGTGCCCTCCAGAATTGGGCTGAGAACGAATGTTTAGATGGGGCATGCCTTAAGTTTATTGGTAAACTGTTCCATTCGAGTGCTCCGGTGTATGAAAAAGACTGTTTCCCAGCATTAGTTCGAGTTCTAGTTACTATTAGCCCGTCAGAGACTGCTGATCTAGTCTGGTAGTTGTGTGTATTACAAACTTTCTGAAACAAGAGTGACAGATACTCTGGAGCGTCCCCATTTATCGGCTATGGATATCTAGTAGAGGCACAACGCGCTTCCAAAGTACACACTGGGTTTAGTCAGTGGCCATGAAAGTTAACATGGCGTCTCTACACTCACCTTCTAATCTAGCGCTGTTACTTATTGTCACAGCTTTGATGCCAAACTGTGCTGTTTGTCGTAAGTAGCATGTTCATATTGATTCTTTGTACCATCGAATTTGTCTTCAATGTTTAAATAACGACTCAAATCTAGATTTGTAGGCTTACATCCAGGAGCAAAATATCTTTTAAGATGTGAAAAAGACCAACTTGTGAGACGTGTCTGTTTCATTACCTGAACACAAAGGAAGGTTGAATGCCAGCACTTAACTGACAAAACTATTGTCGATCGGTCATATTTCTTTGATTGAACATATTTCTTGAATGGTGGGGCCTGCATTTAAAGTGATAATCGCAGTCTAATATTTTGTATTCATGTCGATTTTTCCGATTCCAGATGAAATAGTATCAGAGAATTTATCGAATGCCATTCATGTGTACGTTTGTTATAGGCCTTCATACTCTTTCCTAATTGAGAGTGGCACTTAATAGTAGCAGTCACTCTACGGTTACCATGTAGCAGCTTTCCAAATACTAAAAACTAGATATAGATTTTAAAAGTAGGCCCTTATGAAATGATTTTTAGAAATAAAGAATCTGTATCATCAAAAATCTCTTGATATACATATGTATGTATATATATATATATATATATATATATATATATATATATATATTATGTACAATTCATGTATCTATATTTATAATCTAGTAACGCTGTCAGTCAGCGTTTTGTTTGTTAACACTCCGGTTGAAATGATCTTATCCACTAAATTCCTCGTTGTTTATGAAGATGGTAAATCATCATGGAAATGTCATGTCAATTATTGTTGTTGTATTATTTAAGTACTTGAAATAATTTCCCCCAAAATGGTTTACTCATCGTCCTATAGCATAACCCTGAACCGAAATACTTCTGCATTCAGGGAAATGATGTGTATGAAGATGTCAGGTAGGCCTACATGAAGCCACGCACAAGTATTATTACAAAAATGTAGCATTAGTTTAGATTTAACAACACCTTACTGATTTTTGTTGTTGTTTTCTGTTCATCAGCAATGGAAAGAGTCATTATCTTTGGTAGACGTTGACAGTTTTTATAGGAGGTGGTAGGCCTACACTGTTGCGACAAGGATTGTCGCCCCGACAAGGTGCTTCGAGGGTGGGCGACAATCCTTGCCGTCAGCCCTCGTCACAGATTGTCGCCAGACGACAATCTTTGACGGGGCGACAATCCTTGACGCCAACTCCGTCCAGGATTGTCGCCCCCGAGCCGGGGGAGACAATCCTTGTCATGCTTGTCGCAACACCTATACATTGAAGTATACAAAGGTTGTTAAATCGTCTGGTCAGAAAGCAGCACAACCATGCGGGAAACAAATGGGTGTGTTTTAGATTCACTGAGAACAAAGACAAAAGTCGCTCCCTTAAATGAGGCTCCCCTGTCATAGTGTAATTGTTTGCAATCAATGAAAATAAGAGCAAATTGCCATTCTTATATTCGTACGTCCCTTTTCGTTATGGCACTTGTTGACACAATTCAAGTCTTTAAAGAAAATGCGTTCCTCCTCTAAGCAGAAAGAACTTTGACATATTTCAGGTTTTAATTCATATCAAATATTTCAGTTTTATAAGCGTAAAGAACAAACGAGCAAAATAACATGCATCTGTTATGGTTATGAAGTATAATAATTTTATCATCAAAACAAATTTGGGACTTTTTTTGTCATTATAGTACATGTATTCTATTCCTCGTCCATTCAGTGTATCATAAAAATATCTTTATTTTCTTAATTCAGATGTATATTTCGACTATCCAGAAGAAGAATATCCCTGGAACCATGACAACCCCACCACATCCCCACCAGATAGCATCCGCCTTGTAGGAGGGACTTGGTACAACAAGGGTCGTGTTGAGATCTATCACAATGGAGCCTGGGGCACGGTGTGCGATGACGAATGGGATGACGATGATGCCCGGGTTGTCTGCAGACAGCTCGGATATTCCACAAGCTACGCACGGGCTGTGAGTGGAGGGACTTAAAGAGAAGGATCAGGATCCATTCTACTTGACAACACTGTAAAAACATGGGTGTTAGATTTAACACCACGGGTGTTAAATCTAACATCGATCAAACTTCAATAAAGGACCACACCCACAGGTGTTAAAAATGCACTGTGATGGTGTTGAAAAGTGTTCACCTGACACTTCGTGGTGTTAATTTGACACTGTACCAGGTGTTATTTTGACACTATACTGGTGTTAATTAAAAAATGACACCACATGGTGTTGATTTGATACTTGTTGGTGTTAATATCAATGTTTTAACACCCGTCCAGCTTCAATAAGGGACCACACCAGCTGGTGTTACTTTGGTGTAAAATTATTTTCACATTTTTTCAAAAATCTAGTATTTCAACGTGAAATTCTTGATCGTCTTGTTTAAATTGAAAATCAACAAGGAGTGCAGTTACTAAGAAACTCTTCAAAAAACAGTTTAAAATTTGGAAATGACACCCGGGGGTGTTAATTTAACACCATAAATGAGCACCGAAAATGTAACACCAGCTCGGTGTTCACTATTTAACACCGGACTTTTTGCAGTGAACGTTGGCTGTGACGGCTGGGAGTGGAGTCTAGCTAGCTGTTCCTCCAACGGATGGTACAACCATAATTGTGGGTACTGGGATGATGCTGGCGTTCGATGCGGTGAGACTCAACCCCCTTTTCAAGTTTTTAACGGAGCTGTTGCGACACGGATTGTCGCCCCCGGCTCGCGCGGCGACAATCCTTGGCGGAGTTGGCGTCAAGGATTGTCGCCCCCGTCAAAGATTGTCGTCTGGCGACAATCCGTGACGCTTGTGCAGTTCCCAATCTTTAACCTCGATGGCGACGATCTATGATGGCAAAAAAAAAAAAAAAAAAAAAAAAGAAATGTTGCGACAAGGATTGTCGCCCCGTTAAAGATTGTCGCACCCGGGTGGTTGCTCCGGTGTTAAGCTTTGTTGTTATGGGTATGACTGGTAAGTTATGCGTATGTGTGTGTGTGTGTGTGTGTGTGTGTGTGTGTTTGTTGTGAGCTGCATGGTATGTGCTGTGTATGATTTGTTGGTGCGTACAATAAGTGACTTGTGTATGAGTTTACGTATAGTTGTGTGTGTGTGTGTGTGTGTGTGTGTGGATTATAATGATACAATATGTAGAAACTGTGCATGTGTGGTGGTTGTATAGTGGTAGTGGTTTGTTTGGCTGTGTGTATACGTGTGCCTGTATGCGTACTTGTGTATGTGGTATATAGTGGCATATGTGCACTAAAATATCAAAGGGTATGTGATGGTGCGTGTTTGTGGGCGCAGTTTTGCAACGGCGTAAATCCATACTGAGGAGTGGGGGGGATGGTCACCATCACCACGATTACAAGCCCATAACCGGACCGGCGCAGCCTTTTTTTTTTTTTTTTTGGGGGGGGGGAGAAGCTTTGTGCCCCCCTCCCCCCCCCCCCACACACACACACACTTTACAGGGATCGGATGCCCCACTCTTTTGCATGAAATATAAAGTGGGAGAAAAGTGGCAGCAACAACATAAAGACTTTTTGTTCTTGTTCCTTTTTTTTTTTTTGCTTGTCAGACGACTTTCGGCGGAAAATCAGACCTTAAAAGTATGAAAACATTTTTTTTTTTGTTGGAAATATCTGTGAGAGGGAGCGGAACGACCGAACGGGGGAAGGGTGTGTATAGGGGGGGGGGGGGGGGGTAATCCCTCTCCCACACGAGGAAGATTTTGCATTTTCAGACCTGAAATTCATCGATCTGGTGCTCACTTGTGAAAATTTTGTTTTCTTTTCTTTAAAAAAATAATAAGAAAATGAAATATTCACAATATATTATTGAATGACAAAATCGTGGTATTTCAGCTCTTGCTGTGCGACATCACTGTGAAGGCCTACTAAATAATGGGGCCTATCATCGGCGTAGACAGGATTTGATCTTAGGAGGAGCGGTTATGTGAGGGAACGAATCAAGAGAGGGGGGAGGGTATGGTAGGGGCGTTTCCCCCTCCTACAGTGAAATCTCTTTGCGTTGAAAATTTTGACATTTTTCAGTCCAAAAACTGCCGTTTGTAGCTATATTCTTCGCTTTGGAAATTAAGGGGGGCACACCAGGTGCAACTGCTGTCAATCACTGGCAGCAACATCAGGAGAATGGCATAGCGATTAAATGCGAGCGAGCAGAGCGAGCGAGCATGAAAATTTTAACATTTTACAGTCTAAAAACTGCCGTTTGTGGCTATACTTTTTCGCTTTGGAAATTACGGGGGGCCGCATCAGGCGCAACTGCTGGCAATTACTGGCAGCAACATCAGGAGAATGGCATAGCAGTTAAATGCGAGCGAGCGGGGCGAGCGAGCTTGAAAATTTTGACATTTTACAGTCCAAAGACTGTCGTTTGTGGCTGTATTTTTTCGCTTTGGAAATTATGGGGGCACACCGGGCGCAACTGCCGCCAATCGGGCAGCAACATCAGAATGGCATAACGATTAAATGCGAGCGAGCGAAGCGAGTGAGCTTGAAAATTGTGATATTTTACAGTCCCACATGTCCTTTGTGGCTGTACTAGTATTTTTTCGCTTTGGAAATTAAGGGGGGGGGGGGGGGCGCGCACCGGGCGAAAACTGCTGGCAATTACTGGCAGCAACATCAGGAGAATAGCATAATGATTAAATGCGAGCGAGCGAAGCGAATGAGCTTGAAAATTTTGACATTTTCCAGTCCCAAAAACTGTCGTTTGTGGCTGTATTTTTTCGCTTTGGAAATTAAGGGGGCACACCGGGCAAAAACTATTGGCAATTCCTGGCAGCAACATCAGGAGAATGGCATAATGATTAAATGCGAGCGAGCGAAGCGAGCGAGCTTCAAAATTTTGACATTTGACAGTCCCAAAACTGCCGTTTGTAGCTATATTTTTCGCTTTGGAAATTAAGGGGGCGCACCGGGCGAAAACTGCTGGCAATTACTGGCAGCAACATCAGGAGAATGGAATAATAATTAAATGCGAGCGAGCGAAGCGAGCGAGCTTCAAAAATTTGACATTTTACAGTTCCCAAACTGCCGTTTGTAGCTATATTTTTCGCTTTGGAAATTAAGGGGGGCGCACCTGCTCACAATCACTGGCAGCAACATCAGGAGAATGGCATAGCGATTAAATGCGAGCGAGCGGAGCGAGCGAGCTTGAAAATTTGGACATTTTACAGTCTAAAAACTGCCGTTTGTAGCTATACTTTTTCGCTTTGGAAATTTAGGGGGCACACCGAGTGCAACTGCCGGCAATTACTGGCAGCAACATCAGAAGAATGGCATAGCGGTTAAATGCGAGCGAGCGGAGCGAGCGAGCTTGAAAATTTTGACATTTTACAGTCCAAAGACTGCCGTTTGTGGCTGTATTTTTTCGCTTTGGAAATTAAGGGGGCACACCGGGCGCAACTGCCGGCAATTACTTGCAGCAACATCAGGAGAATGGCATACTGATTAAATGCTAGCGAGCGAAGCGAGTGAGCTTGAAAATTTTGACATTTTCCAGTCCTAAAAACTGTCGTTTGTAGCTATATTTTCGCTTTGGCAATTAAGGGGGGCGCACCGGGTGCACCTGCTGTCAATCACTGGCAGCAACATCAGGAGAATGGCATAGCGGTTAAATGCGAGCGAGCGGAGCGAGCGAGCTTTAAAATTTTAACATTTTACACTCCAAAAACTGCCGTTTGTAGCTATATTTTTCTCTTTTGTTTGTCCCACTTTTATTTGAGAACCACCCCCCCCCCCCATCGACGCCTCTATACATATTAGGTTGCTTTTTTTAAGTGAAAGATCTGCTGCACACTCTTTGATTAATAGGGAATATACGTCTATGTCAAAAGTGTACAAAGTTTATCCCTTATCCTGTATTGCGAACCTTTTGCATGTTCATGATTGCAATACAACGATCTGGTGCATAGTTCTGGCGATATCTGGACAATTTTCCATAAAGAAAGTTCGAGATTTGTCCTCATCTTGGGAATTGCTTGGGGGATAAATGATTTGTCTGTCTAAACACTTCCTTTGGGACGGGGTAAATGCCCCTTTGCCCCCTATAGATTCGACGTCCCTGATCTTCCCTTGGTATGCCCGTAGATGTATCCTGACTGAGTCATCAGTCACTGTCGTTTCTCAGGAATGATTCAGGAAATGGAGGGGATTCAATTATGGCGATAAAGTTGTTGTTATTGTTTGTTTGTATGTTTTCGTACATATTTTGCAGATGGTCCCCAGTTACTCGCGTCATAGCATGTTTACATGTAGACCTATACTATTTGACGTTGTCAACGCCTGAGCCATACCTTACAGTGTCGATGTTACTTTCTTCGCGAGCGAGCGAAGCGAGCGAGCGCTTGAGAAAATTATACATTTTCCTACAAGATAGAATACTGTTCAGCTCTGTTACCTGTCTGAAGGCCGGCGTACAAACGTCATGCAATATGCCAAAATTGATACAATCACATTTCTGCTTCCTCCATTTTTTCCCCTCAAAATTCAGGGGGGGATGATTGTACAGGCCAGCCCCCCCTCCTCCATTTCAGGGGGGATATATCCCCCCATCCCCCCCCCCCCGGGATTTACGCCCATGGTGCCTGCATGAGTATCTGAGGGGTTTAGTGTTCGTGGGCTACGCAGGTCCTACGTATGTGTGCTGTGTGTGAGCGCGTTCGTGTGTCTACGTATTGCCCCAGTCACACAGTGCCTTACGATGGGTTACGTCCCCCGCGGATAGATACGGATAAGTGGACGCAGGGGGACGCAGCGTGGACGCAGGCATCCGCAGGGTCGTATGTAGGCGTAACTGTCCGTAACTAATCCGTAAAGAAACGCAAAATGACGGCGCCAAGCCTGCGAAATTTTGAAATGTTCAAAATTTCACAGAGGGACTCCACGGATGCAGACTTACGCAAGTAACCGTAACTAAACGTAACTGAACGTAACGATCCGTAGCTTGGACGCAGACCATCCGCAAATAAGTTTACCTCCAGTCCATTTGCCTTTATTCCCGCCCACCGTAAGTATCCGAAATTATCCGCAAGTTAACGTATCACAACACTTACGACCGCTTACTGATATTTACGGGCAGTTACGGATGCTGCGGACAAGTGCGTCCTTTGGCGTTTTCCATTTTCATCTCCCATCGGAATAGAGACTAATGGTAATCTACACCACCCGTGTTGCTAAGCTGCAGCGCATTGTCCTATCTGAAGGAATACTGCAACACAGTCAGAGTGATGGAGGGGCAGAACCGATGCATGGTCGAGTTATGAAATTTTCCCCACAAAATGGTCATTTTACGTGGCACCCATATATGACATCGTTCACCCATGGTGCTAACTTATATTTCTTGCACTCTCTCAGAATGTATGTTATTCGAATCACATTTTGGGTAGGGAATGGGGTTACATCATTTCATTTACTTTTCTGGCCGGGGACGATGTGGAGCAGCGATAAACTATATAAAATGAGAAAGACTGTATTTCTATAAAGTCTTAACCACTTTACACTCCATGGAATGTGTATCACATTTTGTATTTTGTATTTTAGAAATGGAGGGGTAACCCTATTGGTGCCAGGTAAAAATGACAGCGGTAAAAATGGCAGAGGTCAAAATGGCAGAGGTAAAAATAGCAGAGGTAAAAATGGCAGCGGTAAAAATGGCAGAGGTAAAATGTCAGAAATAATGAGAGCGATTTCGTCAGAGGTAAACGTATGAAAAGGTTTTGAATAATAACCTAGCCAGAACAAAATGTATTTATCGAATTATCAAATTCAAACTGCGGATTTGAAGAATTATTTATTGAATTATGTTTTAAAACGATTAGAGCACTCTTATCATTTAGAGTTTGATTCAAGTGCAGTGGCGTAATCTGTCTGTTCAGAGGAATAATAAACCAGCTACGAGCCTAGTAGGCCTATGGAAAATTATTATTATTATTATTATTATTATTATTATTATTATTATTATTATTATTATTATCATTACTATTATCTATCATTAAAACCGTTAAAAACAGTTAAACCATTCCCTTTTCAACTTTGTAATAACGTTATACCAACATTAAACCAACCACTTTTCGACTCTGTTATGACGCTATCCCAACATGGGACCAACGCTGCATCGACCACTATTCCACCTTGTAATGACGTTATGCCGCCGTTGATCCACCATTTGTTGATATTATTTCAACGTTATACCCACCACTTTTCAAAGGTGTTATGGTGTTATCCCAACCTTAGACCAACGTTGTATCAACCACCCCACAATGACGTTATCCCAACGCTAGAACAACGTTGTACCAACCACTTTTCCACTGTGTTATGACGTTATCCCAATGTTAGCGCAACATTGTACCAACCACTTTTCCACCATACTATGACACAATCCCAGCATTATATCTACAATTATACAAACGTGTTATGGTGTTATTCCAACCTTGTCCCAACGCTGGACCAACAGTTTATCATTCAATTGAGTATATGAATATAAGAACGACCCAAGTCCAATTTTTGGCCAAATTTAGTTTGACGTGGGAAATTGTAGCTTACGCGTGGACTCATCTTGTGTATACATGATAAATCCTAATTACCCCCGGAAGTGCCTGAAATAAATGATTTAAATCTTATATGAATGTAAACAAGAAGGACTTGGGTCGTTCTTACATTCATATTATAGCGCCCTCTCTCGTCCTTCTCTCATCTCTATAGCAGAATATCATGTATATGAATCAAAGAACGACCCAAGTCCATCACACAAAAATGGCCTCTCCACAATTAATGTAAATGTTAATTGTCATAATAATATATGTTCTAATTTGTATATACAATGTTGGTTCCCCATCACAGTTAAATAGAATATTATTGGACAAATAAAAAAAAATATGAAGTTTTTTTAAGTTTACTTGAAATGGTCATCCATGGACTTGGGTCGTTCTTATATTCATAATATACTCAATTTCATCGCTGTGCCAACGTTGTACCAACGTTGTTCCAACGTCATCCTTTTACTGTTGAGCCACCGTTGGTCCGATGACCAAAAAAAAAAACTTTTTAGGCCAATGTCATGTTTCTGACGTTCAAGATATGCCATCTTGTCTTGTTTCTGGGCAGAAGCCACGTGAATTAGAGTCTATTCCTATATAAGTGTAATTGCTACAAACAACCATATTTCTAAGCTTCTACATCCTATACCTCTTCCTATACGTAGACCTATACCTATACATATTCCTATACCTAAATGGAGCATTTGACTTTCTTTATGCGTGATGATAATGTTTCAAGACATGGTTACTAACGGGGTGACACTTTCAGTACATTGTGATTAGAATTCCATCAAAACATCGGAATACGCGAGTGGAAATTGTGCATAAATCAGCAATAATTTGATGACAAATTCTAACACAGTTTACAGTTTAATCCCATCATCAATACTTTAGATTTAACGTTTTTTTTAGTATTTTCCGCCAGATTTGAATTGCAAATTCTCTCATTAATATTCATGATCTTTGTATGCCGTTATTCCAACGTTGGGCCAACGTTGTCCCAATTGCTTTTTCACGTGATTATGACTTGGCAAAAAAAAAATATCCAAATACAGTGTATTAAAGATATCTTTTGTATCATGAACATATTACAATAATATAAGCAGTTGTTATGATAAATGATCTTTTGTGTTGCCATGACGAAGTGTAATTTCTTTTATTAAATATAATTCGTGCCACTTTTATATTCTCACTTTTCTCGCATAAGAAAAGAACACTTGACTTCTCTCTTTCAGAAGGCAGGGGGAATAATATTACCCTCAACATGTCAGTAACAAGTCGAAGAAATGTGCACTTAATTAAAAAAGTAAAGATTTGTGAAATTCTCTTATTTTGTTTATATGGTTGTACGCATATTACATCATACACTATAGTAGTCTTCTCATCCAGCAGTGACTACGCAGATACTTGAAAAATTCATAACTTTCGAACGGATTGCCCGATTTTCCTCAAACTTTCACTGATGTGTTCTTCTAATATTGCTGCATTCACTCAATCCACATGTATATGAAGGTGAACTAGTCCTTTAATACTCACAAGGGCATATACATAAAAAAACATAAATACATTATATAAATCTAGAATGAAATCAGTCATAAGAAGCCCGACCAACCCCCCCCCCCCCTCAACCGAAACAAATCTAGGGCCTACATCTATCCTAAATATTAAATCCTACCAAAATCTGTCCTACCATTTATAACTATCCTTCTTCAAATCCAATCCCCAACCCACCAACCCCGATTAACCAAAACCTAAATCATCCCACACCCACATTCACCAACCCACATACATACACACACAAACCCACACACATAAACACACACACACACACACGCACACACACGAAGGTTCGTTATTCCGAAGGTTCGTTTTTTCCGAAGGTTCATTTATCCGAAACACACAATTCCCTACACCTAGAGGTTCGTTAATCCGAAAATGAAAAGGGGTTTATGTGGCGTTATTCCGAAGGTTCATTGATCCAAAAATGAAACTCGGAATAACGAATCTTCGGAATAAAGAACCTTCGGACTAAAGAGCCTTCAGAATAACGAACTTTTGCAATAACGAAATGTAACCCCCTCCCCACAAACACACACACACACCCGAACCGATACCACTTTCCTTCCTGATGAAACGACTTCCCAATGTTGATACATAAGACATAATGGACCGAATGCAGAAAAGCAGCATCCGCCCGCACGCAAGCACCACTCCGAATTCATATACAAATCTGCCAAACAAACTCATCAGAGTCAAAGCTGCTGATAAAATCAATATCAACGTTTATGCCGCAGCAACAACTTACTAGGTATCCCATCCCACGCGCAGCTAAAAAAACACATACGCAAAAAGCTGACATAATAAACACATTCTTACATGTATACACACGTATATATATATACACACACACACACACACACGCACAAACGGACACTATCATGTGCGTGCGCACATACACACTTCCTTGAAACCTCACCATGACTTTATACATGGCATGTTTGCATGGATGTAGCCATGTAAGTGCGATGTGTTAGTATTTCAATGACTATGTCCAGAACGACATTACCCAGCGAAATGTGCCTCGAGGGAGGGCGACAATCCTTGCCACCAGCCCTAGTCACGGATTGTCGCCAGACGTCAGTCCTTGACGGGGTGACAATCCTTGTCGGGGCGACAATCCGTGTCGCAACAGGAACCTTTCAAACTAAGAGTCACCGCGGCAACGTCCGGGCAACTTCAGGTATCTTCATTTATTTATTTGATAATATTATCATTACTTTTATCCTGCCTGTTAAAGGGAAGGTGAAGTTTTGGTTGAGACCAAGCATTTGGTTTCTAACATTTTTTGGTGAGATTATGGGAAAGCTCTTTTGAAATATGAAAGAGCATGTAATTTCAAGAGGGATTCAATGTTTATTTGATGAAAATTGGTTTTGAAATGGGAGAGATTTGCAAACAAGAGCAATACTAAAAAAAAAAAAAAAGTGGGGCTAACCCTTTGTTAGGATCGCTTTGTATTACTTTTTGATTGGATATCTCAGACATTCCGAAACCAGTTTTCATTTGATAAACTTTGATTCCCTCTGTATGCTCTGTATTATTCCATGGGTAGTTTCTTGGTATCTCACACAAAGTTAAAAGTCCAATCCTCATTTGCACCAATGCTACCCAATCCCTTTAAAACGGTCTCGCAGAAAGTTGCTCCAAAATTGTCGCGGTAACCTCTCCCAAATTCTACCGTAGCATTACCCTGACACCGTCCTGACAACCCTTTTATTAGAACGCAACTGGGGTAAAATTCCGTTGATACACTCAACCCGCATGCCCAGTATCGCAGACAGAGAATGATTGACGCGCCACGCGTCGATAACGTGCATGGATTGTAACCACTGATTTCAATCATTGTCTATTTACATGTATTTGACATTCTAATAGATGATGACTTTTGTTGTCGGGAAAATACCGAATGTTTCACCCGAAGGGGTTTGAAATGCTATTGAGGGAGGTTCTAAGTCCCGAGACGAAGTCGAGGGACTTACAGCCTCCCGAAGGGCGGTGAGTTGGCTCAGTCGGTAGCGCGTCTGCCTCGATCACGATCACGCGGCCCGGGTTCGAACCCGAGTCTGGACTGAGCAATGTTGTGTGTAAGCATACCGTCCCCTCTAGCAAGAGGCAAAACACTCTGTCCCTAGGATAGGACATAAAATGGAGGTCCCGTGTATGAGAGAGTAACAACTCATGCACGTAAAAGATCCCGCTTCATTCATTCATCGTAAAGAGCAGGGTGTTTAACCCGGTGAAGTGGTCCCACCTCAAATCCAACTGGACCTCATGGAAGACCAGCTTAACGTAGTTGAATATGGGCCATCCAGCCATCTTCTCAGATGGAAAATGAACAAAAAAACAAAAACAAAACATTTCAAACTCTGAGGGTGGTTTGGCACTATGTACATGTTCCCGACAACAAAAGTCATCATCTGTTATATTATATGGGTTAGTCAAATACCATTGTTATGGGATGATATTATAGTCAAAGTAATCTGAGAAAACTTACCCTACATTTTGCGCAGAGTTTTCCGTGGAAAGTCAACCACCAGCAGTCCAGAGACTCCAACCCAAAGCACCTTCTGATCTGGAGATTTTCCCGCCTGAAACCCCTAGCAAACGGGAGATTCCAAGTTGAGGTGTGCGAAGCGCGAAATTCCCAGGTTCTAAATGCTCTCTAGTGCTATAGCTAAGGTTTATTTTTTCAACATACAATAGCAATAAGTAAGAAATCCTTTCCAACGGGAGACACAGAGCCAGGGCGTTAGAAATTAAATCATAAGCGGGAGAACGGGAGATTTTGCAAAAAATGGGTTTTCGGCGGGAGATCTCCCGTCGAAAACGGGAGAGTTGGAGTCTTTGCAGCACAACTCACTCGATAGCTCGCGAAGAGCCAAATTCACTGTGCGCGGGTCCTTCAAATCACACTTTCGTACGCATGTAATTAGAATAATCGTCATAGGATCTGCTTTTTCACATTGTATGGAATAGGCAATTTTATCCTATCGATTGCGTGAAAAACATAATCGTTCAATCGTTTGGTATCGTTTGTCATTATTGTAACGTGAAAATGTTTTCCCATGGGAGAACATTACAAAAATGTTCTGCCCATGTTCCGAACATAACCAATGTGCCCCCATCACGTGACTGTGTTTAGACAATCACTAACCGGGTATTAAATAACCCATTTAATATCAGTGATTGTAATATTGTGCACAATTAGAACAGCGGGCGGCGCTGGCAGGTAGGCGTGTTTGTAGAAACCTACCCTGGTAGGGTTTACGTTGCGTGTCTGTTGAAACAGTTCTCTTTGCTCTCTCTTGCGGTTGTATTGGAATTTTGGAGGAATTATATTCTTCGGACGTTGTCGTGTCGTCGCCGGTATAAGGTCTGTTACGGCAGGACTTCAGAGTTTCAAAATTCTTAACGTACCAAAACTGTGCAGTAATACTTGAGGAGATGGCAAGGGAAACTTACATAAAACATACCAAAACTACTAGAGAAAACATCGTCTGTGCTGCTCATGCAAAAAAAAAGAAAAAAAAGAAGATATTTTGATATCGTACGGCAGCGAAATTGTTCACCTGGAGAAACGAAAGATAATTCTGGATTCCTTGTAAATTAGATTCAAGATTTAAACCAAAAAAAAAAATGTTATCCTTTTGAATGTCTAGAGTCTGTGGTTTAGCACTTTTCCGTGAGGAATTTTCTCGAGATTCGGTATAAATACTTTCATTAGTTTGAAAAGGAGGACATACAAATTAACGCAAGAATTGTCAAAAGTGTAACATTATCTTGACTAACACAACTAGAAAAATAGCTACATTGCATAATTTAATCATTGACAAAGGGGGAAGGAAAAACACAGGACACCACATTACCCCTTTCCCGCTGCCCGTCTCGGTGAACCACCGAGAGGTTCCCCGGTGAATTCACCGGGGAACCTCTCGGTGAAAGTTTCAGTGCCGTCGTTTCACACTGCTCTCGGTGAAACTTTCCCCTAGACGGGTTTTCTGCTCGCAACGTGGGTGATCTTATGTACTTGAGTTTGTTGTGCATCTGCGATTTGGTTTTTTCGATCCCATGTTCAGCAAGTTTTCGGAGGAGGGACTCGTACGCGGCAGCGTCAGCCGACGTCCCGCTCAGTTCTTCGTTCACTGCTGCCTCGCTACGTAATTGAAGTAACAGTCTCTCTTCGTCTTTGGTCCACGCTCCAGCCATTTGCAAAATTCCCTCAAATTTCAACAGCACAAAACGTCAACGGATTTCTCCTGCACACTGTAAACCCAGCACTTGACGAGAGAAGCACAAAATACGAAAAAATCAAGCAAGAGGCGGACTGTATCAGACTTTACTGGAAGAGTTAAGAGCTAGACACTAGAGGAAGACGAAGAAGGAGGAAGCATCAAATCGATCAAGTACACTGTAAACCTATAACAGCTTTGTATACAAGGCGTGCTAATGAAACAATACAATGCACAGCACGATGCAAAACAATTTAATGCCGTCGCACTGTGAACGCCACATTGCACACGAAACGACATTACTATGTAGTGTCGTGTGTATGTTTACAAACACGAATTACTAGTACCCTGTACGTGTGGATTTGGGAGGTCGAGTGCGCGCTAGCTAGCTGAAAACAAAGAGGTTCTATATTATGTAATAGAGCGCGCGCTCGCATACAGAAGCGGGGCCAATTGAACGACCCGCCGCCATTAGCAAAGAGGTCGACTACCAGAAGACTGAACCCGGAAGTGCCTATAGTAATACACGTAAAGTACAGTTTCGAAGATGAGGTTGGGTTGGAAAAATCATTCTAATTTTAAGGAAAGTCATTATTTGTCCATATGCCTCCGGATTTTATAAGTGAGTTACATTCTCAACACAGTATACGTGTTTTGATGAAAAAAGGACTTGCTCTAATGTGTGAAATATGTGCCTTAACATGAAGCCAAAATTGCCAAACAGGCATTCATGCATTCATACTACATTATAAAGACTGCAGAAAGGTACAGTGTATGCTCTGTGCTATGGGAGTACTGATTTCACATATATGTCACTTAGAAACATCAGACACAAATACAACACACACTCCCACACACATACAGCACACATTCCCACACCCACCCACACACATACGCACACACTGGTACACGTACACCAAACCACATTTTTTTTTCAAATTCCTACACACACACACACACACGCAAAACACACTGTGTGTTGTGAGTGTGTGTGTGTGTATGTGTGTTGGAATTTGAAAAAAAAAAAGTGGTTTGGTGTGTACGTGTGTGTGCGTATGTGTGTGTTTGTTGTGGGTGTGTGTGTGTGTGGGAGTGTGTGTTGTATGTGTGTCTGATGTTTCTAAGTGACGTATTTTATGTGAAATCAGTACTCCCATACCAAAGAGTATACACTGTACCTTTCTGCAGTCTTTATAATGTAGTATGAATGCATGAATGCCTGTTTGGCAATTTTGGCTTCATGTTAAGGCACATATTTCACACATTAGAGCAAGTCCTTTTTTCATCATAACACGTATACTGTGTTGAGAATGTAACTCACTTATAAAATCCGGAGGCATATGGACAAATAATGATTTTCCTTAAAATTAGAATGATTTTTCCAACCCAACCCCATCTTCGAAGCTGTACTTTACGTGTATATAGGCACTTCCGGGTTCGGGCTTCTGGTAGTCGACCTCTTTCGTGCGCGCGCGCCACTGTTCAATTGGCCCCGTTTTCATTTGTACGCACTGAATGCTGAGCGCTTACTCTATTACATATAGAACCTCTTTGGCTGAAAACGTGTGCATGACCAGAAACAAAACATGACCTTTGACATAATCTGCATATTTTCCCCGGTGTTTCACCCAGACAACCTTTCACGCTGGGCGCTCTCGGTGAACCACCGGGTGATTTCCCGTTGAACTATCGGTGTTTACCCAGGACGCTTCTCGGGTAAAAATTGCCCAAAATTTCATCGGTGTTTCACCTAGGCTTCCCCTAGGTTTCAACCGAGTGACCTTTCACACTGCGGGGTTAAGGCCCATAAGTAAACAAAAAGATTAATCACTTTTGCAAGACACTATACAACACATTTGCGTATAAAGGTAAATATTGCATCACAGAGTCATCGGCCGAAGCGAGTACGATGTCTACAGAAGGTCACATGGTGGCACCCGAACCACCCACGAAGGCTCCACGAAGATACGAATCGTTAAGAAGTTTAAGAAGTTCATATCATATCATGAACATCACGAATGAAACAACACATCAACACGAAGATCATGCCGTCGCTGACCAAGTTGCTGCTGGAGCCTATAGAAATACCACTGGCGGTTATGCGATAACTCGAGATACCACAAAACACCACAAAGGCCACAAAACGCAGGGTAGCCTCGGGTAGCCTCCAGCGAAGATTGCTCTCCGGAGAAGATTGTGTCTGTTACGACGCAAGACGGTGGACAGCCTCCGGAGAGCCTCGGGAGAATAATTTGTTGTGTCGTTAAATATAGGAATATGATATGTTAAAACATTGAGGGGTGGGAAATGTATTTATGACGCAATAAAGGAATCACGAATATTGACGAACGCCATGGTTAATGTTAAGTATTTCAGACTAATACGTTTGAAAGTCACACAGGCTTATGTGCTGACGGTTTTGCAAATAATCTCTGCGGAGTGGAAATTTCTATAGGAAAGTTGCAAATAATTGCCCTCACTAGAATTGCATTACATCCTCGTCTTCGACTTGGGCAATACAATTGTAGTTCATACAATAATGTCGTATCCCCTCAAGGCCAGTCCATATTATATTGATATTCCACTGTCAATGATCTTGAATGCTTCCAATAAGACAATGTCTCTTGTTTTGTTTTGTTTTGTTTTGTTTTCAGCAAAGTTTATTGTATAATAGGTGACACTGCAGCTTCTCATTCCAAATTGGGTTAGGTATATAGTAATACAATGTTAGTTTGTGAAACAAACGATGTCGTTAAACTATTTTCTGGAGAACATATTATATAAAACGATTGGTAGTATCGATATTTGCCTATAATTGCGTTAGTATTGATTTGAAATAATCGTTGTTTTTTTTTATTGAAATAACCTCAGCGAGTTTGAGAGAGTATAACAAATGCCAGTAAAAATCGATGCAATAATAAATGAATTGAAGCGAGTCGCACAAAAAGAAAAGACCATCGTGCACATTATATCAAGCTGTTCTCAGGTTTCGAATGATATTCACGATATTGATGATTTCAAGACTATCAGAAGGGATACAAAAACGAATTCTCGCAAGAGGTATCCAAATACATGAAAGATATTGGTGATGCACATGTACCTGAATCCATATTAGATCCTAAAGTCGAAAATGAAATATATAGACATTAACACTTTGCGATCGTTGGAGAATTGGCAATTTGCTGATTGTGATTGATTATGCAGTCTTGGTGTTCTCTTCCTCCGTTTTTTCTGTCAGGTGGAAGCAATACCCACAGCCTCCAGCAAGACCGCGTATTAGATTGTTTTCCGTCAATAATGTATAAACCACATTGTGATCCATTCAATGCTGTTGTGCACTGCATTCTTTCTCGAATATAAACTGTCTTGATGCAAGTCTTTGTAATGATGTTTCAGCATGTGAAACATCACTGGTGCATTTGACTTAAAGTTTATGGTATTTCATTTCATAATAAATACCATTTTATCAGTATGGACTTCCTCTGTCTCTAATCAGATTGGTATGACCCGGCCACCACCTCCCCGCCCATCAGCATCCGCCTTGTCGGAGGGAGCTCGTGCCACGAGGGTCGTGTTGAGATCAATTACAATGGAGACTGGGGCACGGTGTGTGATAACTGGGATGACGATGATGCCCGGGTCGTCTGCAGACAGCTCGGATATTCCACAAGCTACGCACGGGCTGTGAGTGGAGGGGCGTACGGACAAGGATCAGGATCCATTCTACTTGACAACGTTAGATGTTATGGCTGGGAGTCGAGTCTAGCTAGGTGTCCCTCCGACGGATGGTACAACCCTGACTGTGGGCACCAGGATGATGCTGGCGTTCAATGTGCGATTTATTCGAGCTCATCTCTATTGATAAAACCCCTCTCTCTTGATCGTAGTACAGCCCCCCCCCCCATGTTCATGTGACTTTACTAATTAGAGCTAATCAAACATAAAGAAAGAAATTTGACCGATCAGATATATTGGTCCAAAATATTCAAATGATACGAGGTGAAGTCGTCATATCACAATCTTATAATCTTGATTAATTAGTCTTTTGGTTGATAATGAGAAAATACGACCCTTTCCCTCTGATCATTGAAAAGTATCAACATGGCAGTGATGTTACAAACGATTCAGTTTTTTCTGTGTCATTTCACTTTAATGGAAAAAATGGTGTAAAATCGTGTACCTGCAATAAAAGCTGAAACTCCAGCTGGTTCTTTACGGGCAGGCAATCAGTGAGATGAACTCCCAAACACCCTCGTGAACAGTACAGACAAAAGTCAACCAAACTAATAATAGGAAAGACTGTCTAGACGGTAGGCTATGAAACAAGCTGGGCATCTTACCCAATCCAGCTGTCTGTAATGTTATACTAGTTACAGGAATGACCAAGTGGTATAATACACAGTAGATCAGATCCGGATGGAGGAGAAAATGACTTCACAAAACTGGTTTAAGTTCCTACGCTTATGGGCGACTTGCTCATATGCGATTCATTTACGCTCAAGCGAGGGCTTCTGTCTTGTTGCATATTGTAAAAATGTTCCTTGTTTAAAAATGAAAGGCAGAGAAAGATAAATGGCTACACTGTCTCGGTCACCTTGTTATGAATATGAGAAAAAGGTAGATTGGCGAGTTTTTATCATCGCACTGAAAGGCACTTTCATGCCTCCCAGTCAGAAGCAAAAAGCTTTTGTGAAGTTTAATGGTCGAAGTTATTTTCCTCTAGAAGGCGCTAAAGCGAGTCTCGAGACTCGCGAAACTGATTTTTGAGATTCATTTCTTACTTTCTATACTCTCCTCGCTCTTAACTTACAACTTTTACCCCTTTTCATCATTTCGTCGACACAGGTGATATCGAGGTTCCTACCAGCCCACCCTGGTCCATTACCTACGATGCGCCGATTCGTTTGATAGGCGGATCTACGTATCACGAAGGTCGGGTGGAGATATTTCACGAGGAAAAATGGGGTACTGTGTGTGATAGTGGTTGGGACTCGCGGGATGCAGAGGTGGCGTGTCGACAGCTCGGTTACCAGTCGTACGGTGCTCAGGCCTACAGCGTCCCTCGAGTCAATGGCAGCAGACCGTTTCATCTTGCGTACGTCAACTGCGATGGTTGGGAACGCTCTTTAAGTTCGTGTCCCGCGAATCCTTCACCTGACATCTGTACTAAGATGAACAGTGCAGATGCAGCGATTTGTTGTGGTATGAGAAATATCGCCCATATCTCCATGAGAGTACATAATATTATGTCCTTTGAAATGTTTATATTGTATTTATCTATTTAAGCTCATACATGTTCATATCACCATCTATAAGGGTTATTGCATGTATTGCTAACTGGTTTACATTGCAACAGCTGGTAAAAAAGGGGGTGGATCCAGGAATTCCGTAAAAGGGGGGGGGGGGGGTGGGGCGTCTTTACAAAATCAGAGAGGGCATGCGTAACCTCCGTTTTTTCTCTTTATTTCTTTTGTTTTAACAAAGAATAAGGGGGGGGGGGGTCCGGTGCGCTCCCCTGGATCCACCGCTGTAAAAGTTCCTGCGTGATTAAAACGGCCTACAAAATGGTGAGACTTTCAGCTATTTGTTGCTACCCGCTGAGCAATTACTGCATAGTTTCTCAAACTTGCAACAAGCTTTCTCAGCTGATGTTAGAGCTACCTGGAACGAATTAAACCAGTTCTTTAACTCGCAAGGACTCTCAGCAAACTCCCAACCCCCGCCCATGCACACCTCACCATGCAGAATACATTCAAACAACAAAAGATTTTGTTTTCATTTTCCAAGGAGAAATTAAAGAAATTCACATTTGTTTTTGTGTCTTTGAAATATAGGGACGCTAGACAATAGTTGATATGGATGCAAAATTATCTAAAGAAAATGCCTTTTTATAAAGATGATCAATTCGGCATTTTCTTGTTGGACCAAAATTAGTGTTTTGCCAATTGGTAGAGAGAAACCGTATACACATGAAATTGTGAATAATATTTTGCACTTCAAGAGACTTTAAACGTAACCCACCCACCTGTATGAGGTATATTGCTCTTTCTGATTATCATTATTACAATATTGCGGCATGCATTTTCGGTTGTACTCATTGCCATCTTTTCTCCAAAGGAAAAAAAAAAACGTTTACACTGCAGTAATTATCAGTTCCGAATCCACTAAAGAATAGACGAGGTTTTCACAGAAATCACATAAATCTGTTTATTTTCGTACAGTCGTGATTCCTGAGAACAGTGCGACTGTAGTGTCCCTAGCCGTTGTCTGTGGACTTTCCATCGCCCTTGCACTGGTCTTTGTGATTACAACCTCGGTCCTGTGCGGAATGGTGAGATGCTGCCGGTCACTACCCACCATAAGGTGCGGGGAGATGAAAACAAGTTTGACAAGCGCCCCCTTCGACGAACGCATCAAATACATCGATTTAAAGAATGATACCACACTACATGTTTGAATAAATCATCTATGAAAAAAAGTTAACCAGCTAAATTCAATTTCTTTAACCAAACAACGTTTCTTTCTCTGTATTCTTGTCAACAAGTGTCATAATACACACACGTATCACCATGGAAACTTGACTGGTTTTTGTAGCATTACGTAACTTTTCGATTCAAAACTAAAGTACTGTATCGCGTCTTTCCTATTCTCCATGGAATGACATTACCTACTTTGTAAGGCTAAAAGTAATGTGTTAAAGAAAGTGACTGCGTTGGCCGTAATGAATGCCATTTGTGTTTACTCAAAGAATGCCGAAGTTAAGGTGGCAAAATAGAATGCTCCGTCTTAAGAAGATGTGAACTGATTGAGGTTTAATGTACGTGGATTGAGAAGAAGCTGTAAACGAAGTCTTATTTTACTCAAAGTTTTTTTTTAGATAAAAAATATTGTTATGCATTAAACAATACTATTAAATAAAAAAGTTCTTGCATAGAGCAAAAGGACATAAAAAATGCAGCTACGCATAGAAACGGTATATCTACAGATAACCCATATTGCTGGCATTTTGTGTAAAGCAATTGCTTGATGAAACTGATTAAAAACTAATGAAAAACAAAACAAAACAAAAACAAACTTGCCTTCTCTCTTTTCCAGCATCGACACCTTCTTACTTTCAACACTTTCTTACTTCTTTATTTTTGACTTGTGAGCATGAATCTTCCATATAAAGTTAGTCACAAAGTTGTGAATATGTGGGTTCAGTTGTAATTGAACTGACAAGTTATTCTTTGTTGATCAGAAATCAAGAGACATGTGACATGTGTCATTCTTTTTTTTTTCAGACAGAGAGAAATAAAAATGCTGTGAAACTTTGTGAGCGATGAAACAGTATTTCAATGTATTTCGACCGTATATCATAGCTGTCTTGCTTTAAATAACGTGTAAGTAACAATACAAAATGTTTGTGATACTCTTGTCAGCTAAATCCACATTTATTGTTGGATGACCGTCATATCAACGTAAATTGCTCTCTTGATAACCTCGATTTTAATATCTATAGGCATTTTTCATGAGCTATGAAAGTGTAAATCAAGATGAGCATCAAACCTTAATTGGTTTGAGTCCTAACCACGAAGGCAGGGATAACAAACAAAGTGGACTTTCTGATTTTCATTTTCGTTTTTGTTTTTGTTTTTGTTAACTTAGCAGAACATTCTATACTCAGTACTGATATTACATGTATATTCAATTTGATCACAGAGCTCGTACCGTTAAAGAAATATTAATGAATTGTTCGGCTGTATCAGGCCGACACTCAAGAGATAGAGATGGATAAACCTTTACCGCTGAAGTGCATGCAAATACCGTCATCTTTATTACAGTTTCCTGTCAACGATTTTCTTCTGTTCTTATTTGAATATTCGTGGACGAGATATCAGTATAGGGGGTTACATAATGATAAATGACAAAGTAACACTATGACAGATGATGAAACAGTTGTGTGTGTATCTTTTATCTTTAAACGATCAAAAGGATGTTATTGTGTTGCGGTAAAACAGACGAGAGAAGAAAGTGTCATGAGGATTACGGTGTAAGCAGCTTGAGAGCGGCGTAGCGAGCTGCCTGGAATGACTTGGTCGAGAGAGAACGGCGGTATCTGTTGTGGCCATTGAAACTGCCCTAGTGTTGAAAGAAAAATAATATATCATGTATCAGTTTCAAAAATAATAAACATGCACACACAGGCAGGATACAAGCGCATCGATAGATTGATTGGTAATCATGATTTCAAACTCCTTCATGTACGCACGACGTTGCATGAAATTAACCACTAACATGACTAATATTCTGTATACCTCAGTGATCACTTGTTTATTGAAAATTGAGGGAAGTACCTGTAATATAATCTTCATCATCGTTTGCTCCATAATTATGATAAGGTCTGCTCTATTCTAAATCATGTAAAATTGCAACGACATATTCAGTTTTTACATCGGCAGCGAAAAGGCAAAAGAGCATTACTCATAATGAAATGTTTTGAGAAAAACGAGTCTGAGAATACAATCCTTATAGGATAGACTTCTTAAAAAATTAAGGTATTCTTGAAGAATATTCTACGAAAATTTCAGAACGAAATGATTTGTTTGTTCTTTTAAAGTAAATGACACTTTTAAAATAGATACAGCTCTTTATTAAATCTGATCACTCTCGAGTAATTTTATAATTATTATATCCAAAGTTTACCAAAAGACAGTATTCGTTGCTTGCTGGACGTTCTCCACGGAGATCGCTTCAATTTGCCAAGAGAACAAATGATACACATCAGTAAGGGCATTAGCAAGCATTACCCACAAAAGTTACCTCTGGAACAAGCTAACACGACCGAGGCAATAGCCGAAGTCGATAGCAGAAGGCGTTTGGACTGTTTCAAAGGTTCCGACTGTGGGCAATCATACAAATGTCCCCACAAAACGACTGGTATTATTTGCTTTCTAAAATGATAAAGCAGATCCTTGTTGTTTGATAAAATTTTGCTGCTCGCCAGCCATTTTCGCGAGTAAATGAAACAATGCTCATTTAAGTGCAGGCCTACCATGCACGGCAACATACACAGTCATGAAAGTGCTAATGGCCTGTCACAGGTAAAATTACGTTTCAAGCAAAACAAATGTCTGTCACGAGTAACCTCTCAACTGGTCATGTGATTAAGATCTGCTTCATCATGTTATAATCTTGACTAATACACGACAGCTACGCACTCTGTAGCTCCGAAAGCATTGAACTGGCACGGATGTAGCACAACCATTTCATCGTTCTTTACACACGCAGCGCAACGTTGTTTACGGTGTTGGTTGGAAATAAAATATAAAATCGTGTGGCATTAGGACAATATGACGTTTTCCTCACTATACTGCCATTTCATATTGACTCACACCAAAACGCTGTCTATTGCAAGTCTCAGAAAACCCTTATTTTATCGTGTGTGTGTGTGTGTGTGTGTGCGTGTGTGTGCGCACATGTTTGTAGCAAGCTGAAGTTCCCATGAATCATGCAATTTGGATTTCTCTCTATCATATGAATAACAATGTACCTTTCAGGTGATACACTAAATCTGACACCATTTAGTATTTCTCGATAAAAATGTAATTGCATAAATGAATAAACAACTTACCTCATCGAACTCTTCAGGGCAGTCCTGGGGAATATTGAATCTTTTCTCATCAACTCCTAACTCATAGTCCACGTATTCAGAACTGAATGAAACTGTATGATAAAAACATAAACTATGGACAATGAGATCACGTATGATTGAGAGTCAAAATCATTAAAACGATTGTAAAGTATCTTGGGTTATCTTTACTACTTGATACAAAATTATTATTACCATCATCATTATGCTACTTTTATCATCATCATAATAATAATAATAACAATCATTCTCATTTCATCATTATCATTATCATTCTTATTATCATCACCACCATCATCACTACGCACTACACGCGTTCCGCCGTGCATGTCGCGGGGATTTTTTTTCAGCATGCAGATTGTTATGGGAGATGGACAACAATACCTGTAGTCCAAGTTTATAACAAATCCTGTAATGTAATTGCAACGTGTGGTACTTTACTGAGATTGAGAAGAATATTGACAATGATACCGATGAAAATATCATGTGCTTATCTACAAAAAACAAAGAGTTCGAAGTGATGAGATACATGCAAGCAAAAAAAGACTCACTGAGCTCTGATGATTCAGAAAGTTGGAGAGATCCCAACATCTCTTCTTTGAGTAAGAGGTAAGTCTCAGGATCGTCGGGGTTTTTGGCATACGTCAGCCATAGCTGGCCAGTCATCCCTTCGTTTTCTCCGTCTGTCACATCAAGGTTCATTTTAAAAGTCTCCTCTTTGATCGCATTCGGAGAACCTTTGAATCCACCCAGATTATAGGACGTGCTTTCAGGGATCATCACACCTTCAAAGTACAACACGAATTGGATATGGATACTTGTTTGTTCGATTGGCATCATTGTGTTGTAAATAGTATGGGTGATATACCAAGGAGGTACTGGGTGAGCTCGCCTAGTACCTCCTTGGCTATATCTATTGATAGAAATAAAACGATTAATACAGGTATTCTTACAAAACTCATTAAGAATTAAGAGGATAATCCCTAGATTAATAATTTTAGATACTTTTCTCAAGCTGGATTGAAGGTGTCTCGCAAGAATATCTCCATTCAAAAAAGCTAACGAAGCCGGTATGTTGTTCAAAAGGGATTTTTGCGATGTAAATCACGGGGAATCGAATTCGCTGATTTCTCTTTAATGTTGGAAAAGTTGAAGTGATGAGTATACCTTCGGCAAGACATAATTGCACCGATAATAAATAGGGCAATGACATTCATTAATGGTTTATAGAAGTCCCTTCTGGCATTTGTTCAGATGTAAAAAATTGTATCAAAACACTGTTGAAATTAGATCACATTCTGGAAACGAAATTTTTGTCGAGGAAAACTGTTTAAAAATTACATAAGTTTTGTTACAGTTAGGCTACTTTTTTCTTCACTTTTTACAGAATGATATACATTCATGTTTCTTTTATATGAAAAAAGGGAGTCTAAATATTCATCTAACTCAGTCAAGTCATGATGCTGGAGATGTCTGTATCATCACATTTATCGGGCATCTTCTTTGGAAGCCTGAAAACCAGTTTAGCCTGTTTAAAGATCTCCCATGGCCGGGAAGGAATCTCTGAGAAGAGATGTTATGTTGAGCACGTATAGATTCAATTCAATTCAATTGTTGTTTGTGTTTCCATCAACAGAAGGAAATACATAATAGAAAGTAATACCTTCCTCAATTCAACTTTAAACAAGTTGAAAGGACAAAGTATTCATCGAATGAAATACAAAAATACATGTACGAGTGATATTACAGCGACAAAAAAAACAATGCACACTTTGCCATTGTACAAAAAAAAAAAGTAAATTATCATTTATGATGATGAAAAAGAGTGTTCCACTATACAGCAACGATGTAGGACGCGGATGACTGGAACAGAAAACAAACGACAGCACAAATATACCAGCAAAGCGTGTTTATGCTAAATTGATCTATATAGGCCTACCATTGGATCATTCTTTTTATCTTTGATATTGATGCTGATTATACAACTCATACTATAAATAGTACTTGTTTTAAAATACATTTGAAATAAAAACTCAACAATGCTCATGGTAGGTCCTAACATAAGAATGTAACGGTACAAACACTAATTGGCCGAAATGAACGGCATGCATGAATGATCAGCATGTATAACCCTTCCACTACTTGACACAGACTTCAAGAGGTGATATACCAAAGCAGTCTAGGAAAACACACATACAGACACACACATAATGCCTATCTAGTTCTTCCCTGTATACTCAGTGTTCTGCTTGGATTTTACATTTCATCATAGCCTGATTGCACTTTCTGCAGATTCGAAGCGTTCTTCCACAAGGTGCAATCGAAATAATTCTTTCTAATGATATATATAAATGTAAGAGAGAAAAGGGGAGGGGGTGGAGGAGAGGTGGGGAGATGTCCTACCATTGAGGCATGGGGTGAAGCTGCTTTGAAGTTGTTCCGGCAGACGGTACTTTCTGCATTCTCCGCTCTGGATCACATAATTCGCACCCTGATGTGGAAGGGGAAAAAGAGAAGAATGTTGTCATTCAGTTTCAGTTTCTTTTATTTCTCCACATGTTCGAAATTCTACATGAAAATAATTATATTCAAGAGTATTTGTAAGAAATACATAATGACGTGAATATACGAGCATATATTTCATGGCATATCTTAAAGTATGCAGGTGGAAGAGACTTTTATCGATAAGCACTTTGCTTTACTTGGACATCGGCCTGTGGGCATTATGGTTTGTTACAGTTCCCCCCTATTTTTAACTCTCCATTCTAATCGAATCCATAGCTGATATTAATGCACAATTTTGGCGCATGTATCCTTTTCGATATACCTCCTAAGTCATTACAAGGAGGTAGTAGGCGAGCCTAGTACCTCCTTGGTCGGTATGTCATGCGCATTACTGAATTCGATGGTACAATCACGCTTTTTTTATAGTGAAGATCTATGGTACATCCGACTGGTGATGATTTGCTTGCGTATCACATCGTGCAAACTATATCCAACGAAAGATTTTTCAATGAGAGAGAGAGATAGATAGATAGAGAGAGAAAGAGAGAGAGAGAGCACAGGAATCTGCTTTTCTACAATCAAGCAATGTATGATTTTATCACGTAAACTCTCGAAGTTAAAGTATCGCATTATCATCAGTGACATCAAATAAAGATATGAAAAGAGTGACAGGTGGTATCTTAAACCAGTCGAACTGATTGCAAAATGAATGACACACACACTCTAGCACAAACATGAAGAACACACGTTTCCTCGCTTCAGAGAATCTTAAATTAGGGGAAATCCAGTCCCAAAATAAGTTAGTCTGATAAAAAACAGAAAAATCTTACAAATCCAATGATAAAAAATTGACAGAAATCGGATGAAAATAAGGGAGTTGTGAAATTTTGAAGTGCTTATTTCTTCAAGACATTTCTTGTACAGTGGATATGAATATGCAAATGAGTGAGCTGACCATGTCATAACCTCACAATTTTATATTGATTATGTACAAAAAAAATGACAAAAATGCAATGTTTCTGTCATTGAAGTCTAAAACATGATGTTATTCCTGGTTGAATAACTTCAGAATAGCAATCAGTTAGATATATCGGGACTTGAGCCTCGGGCATAATTGCGTTTGAATGAAAAAACAAAACAAAACAAAACAAAACTGGAAATTCCAAATTCTTATGTACAAACTATATGGCAAGTTGTGAGGGTATGGCATGCTCACTTTGCCATTTGCATATTCATATTGACCGTTCAAGAACTGTTTCCTGAAAAGTTAGCAAAACTTCAACATTTCATAACTTTCTTATTTTTCACCCAATGTCGATCAAAATTCAGTTCAGTTCAGTTTTATTCACCATCAATTTAGGAGTATACAATAAAAAAAGATACACAAAGATACATAACTATATAAAAATTAAACAAAAACAAAGCAGAAAACAATTAAACTTGATGGTGGGAACCCCAGGAGAAGCAGTGCTTACATAGGGGCCCCAATAATGCTGAAATATTTACATGTAAAACAAACAAGCAAAAGAATTAATATACATTTTAAGGTTGTACATTTGGTTTGGTGGGAATGGGAAAGGGAAAAAACAGCATGCATATATAAATACATATATATGCACAGATACCATGGAAAACAGCAGCGAAGATCCAGGAGAGATAAGAGAAGAGTAGAAAACAAGATGAGTATGATTGGAAAAGTGGGAGTATATAAGCGATAGATGGACTATAGACGTAGTGCTCGCAAGCAATGATTTTCATTTATGTGAGTACAATTGTGACTAGGATGACAATAGATTTTATTTTTCAATTTCCCATCGGAAGGGGCAAATTAAAGGACAATCTCTTAAATCGTGATAAAGTAGAACTATGCTTTATATCTTCTGGAAGAGCATTCCATAGTTTGGGGAGTTTTACTTGGAATGAGTTCAGGGCTAATGTTGTGCGTACCTTTGGTTGTCGTAGTCAGTTTCTCTGGCGGGTATCATACAAATGAACAGAACTATTTAATACGAATAAATCATTAAACACATTTGGTAATAATCCAGCGTGAAGTTTATACATAAAGACTAAAGAATTAAATGATATCGAATTAGTAATAGGTAATACACGAAGCTGAGAAAACAGGTTGCTCTTGTGGGCATAAATACAAGAATTAGTTATAACTCTGAAGTCTTTTTTTTTTTTTTTGGAGTATTTCTACTTTTCGAAGTTGACTTTTGTATGTATGACCCCAGATAATATAACAATAATTCAAATGTGGCATTATGATATTATTATACAATATTTTAAGTACAGTTTGGGGTAAAGTGTGCTTCAATCTTCTAAGAACACCAAGGCTTTTTGATATCTTGAGTGAAATGGCACTGATGTGAGGCCTCCAGGAAAGATATTCGTTTAATACAACACCAAGAAAGTTTATATTATCCACCATTGACACAACGTGACCTCCTATACACACATTTGGGTGGTTACATGGTATTTTCTGTTTCTTGTTCTAAACAAAACATGTTTGGTCTTATCAAGATTCAAAAATAATTTGTTACAATTAAACCACTCATATAAATTAACCAGTTCTGCGTTAACTATTGTTATAAGATCATTCAGATTTTTGTGGGATACGAGAATTGTTGTGTCATCGGCAAATAATAAAAACTTGACTATGTTAGAAGAAGATACAATGTCATTAATATAAACAAGAAGCAAAAGGGGTCCCAGAACTGATCCCTGTGGGGCACCAAACCTGGATTTAACACCGTCCACCGCAACGTACTGTTTTCTATTCGTCAAGTAATTTGTGAACCAATCAAGAGCAATACCACGTACACCATAACATTCCAGTTTACGTAACAGTATGTGGTGGTCGAGGGTGTCGAACGCTTTTGAAAGATCCATAAAGATCCCAACACAATAGTCACCAGCATCTATTTCGCGAGATACTGAGTTCACCAAGTTCAGTACACCGAGTTCGGTTGAGTAGTTTTTCCTAAAGCCGAATTGTTGTGGTATCAACACGTCATTGCGAACAAGGTGACCGTGTAGTCTGGCGTGGAGTATTTTTTCAAGGAGCTTGGAAAAAATAGGTAAGATTACAATAGGTCTGTAGCTTTCTATACTGTTTTTGTCTCCTTTCTTGAAAATGGGAACTTCTTTGGCTATTTTCAAACTATCTGGAATCGTACCTTGAGTCATGGATTGATTAAAAATAAAACAAAGAGGATCAGCAATATAATGGATACACTTCTTAATAACTTGACTGCTGATTTCGTCGGGTCCAGACGATCCTGATAATTTCATATAGCAAGCAATATCTATTATTTCGGAGACTGTTGTGGGTTTCAAAAATAGAGAAGAGAAGGATTGTTTTGGGAGAAATTTATCAAAATTCTTACGTGTTATTGGGATATGCTGACGGATACGTTTTCCAGTATTCAAAAAGTATTTGTTAAACGCTTCGGAAATAGACTTTTTGGTGTTCAGTTTATCTTGATGATGATACATAGTTGTAGGAAGATTATTACTCTTTTTGCCAAGCAGATTGTTTTTGTGTCTCCACGTCTTATTCATGTCACCTTTTACAGAGATAAACTTATTGTGAAAATACTCTTTTTTTATATTCTAATAATATTCGTCAAACTGTTTTTATACATGACATAAGCCTTACGTGTTTTATCAGTTGGGTTTCTGATATAAGTTCTATACAATCTCTGCTTCCGTTTTATTGATTTCAAAATTCCCGAGTTATCCAAGGCTTTGACATATTCTTTATGGCAACTCGAACTATTAAACGGAAAACACATTTCATATAAATGACAGAATTTTTGAATAAACATATTACTAGTATACGACTTGTTAACATTGTCAGTGTCATAGATATCGGACAAATCAACCGACTGGAGCTGCTGGATAAAATGATCTATCTTATTCACGGTTATTAATCTTGTCTTTGTCCATTTCTTGTTGGACATTTGGGGTTTCGGTTACAGACATGAAATATAGGAAAATGATCTGAAATATCAGAATAAATAAGACCACTCTTGTAATTTATATCAATACAATTACAAAATATATTATCAATCAAAGTAGCTGTATGGGGCGTAATTCTTGTAGGTTTTGTAATAGAGGGAAACAACCCAAACTGAAAGAGTGATTCGAGAAAACTATTTATTTTGTTATCTCTTTCATAATAGAGTAACTTAATGTTGAAGTCGCTCATCAAATAAAAATCTTTATTGCCAATATTGGTATCTCTTAGGTAGTCGGAGAGAATCTGCGTGAAAATAAAGATGTCAGTATTGGGTACTCTATAGCAACAAACCTACTATAATGGATTTATTTGTTTGGGGTATTTCAATAAACACTGAATCACAAACATTACTGCTGGCTGGCATTCTAGAACAGAGTGTGAATTCCACACCGTTTCTTACATAGAGGGCGACGCCGCCACCTTGCCTGTTTGGTCTGTCAACATGAACGAGTGTATAGCCATTGAGAGAGAAAGACTCAATTGATGTATCATTACGAAACCAGGTTTCTGAAATACCAATGACAGTAAATTTGTAGTCTACAGCAAATAAGAGTAGTTCCAATTCTTCATGGTTTCGGACAAGGCTTCTTGCATTTACGTGTAATAATGCAAAATCATCAGAAGTTGCCTTAGTTTTATGAAGGAAATCTTCACAGAACAAATAATTACAAAAATTGGAGTCATTAACACTGTCGTAGGCACTCAATGCAGCATTAAAATCATTGGTAATCGGATTAAACTTGTTCATGCTCATTGGATTCACAGAGAGGGAGCAGAATCTTTCTTCATCAACAATATGAGAATAATGACCACAGAAATTGATCATTACTATCGTAGTGATTAAATGGAAACAATTCAGAATTACATGTATAACAGAATGAATTATAACGTAAACAGTTCTGTTTGGAACAATTATATGCAAGGGTATAACGGATTCAATTTGACAATACCAGGATTTCGCTCAGCAGTGGAAAAAACAAACATTTGTCACATATCAAATCACATGTTTCATTAAAAATGGCGATGCTTGAGGGTGTACATTTCAAATGGCACCATGACTTACACGAGACACAGAGGAGAGCGTTTTGGTTGTTTCGCACGGAGGTATTACAAACGATACACGGGAGGCATTTATGAAATTGAAACCAATTAGACGAGAATGTAAGTACAAAATGTGTATGTACAGTTGCAAATATAGAGAGAGTGAGAGAAGTAGAAGAAGGTAGAGAGGGGAAAAGAGGTCTCAGACTTACACGTTTCCTAGTTTTTCGAGGTCGTTTACAGTGTTTATTGGTATTTTCCTGTTGTCTGTGGTTAGAACTGTTATTCGTCCGTCTTGGGTCTACGTTCTTTGCACGTTCTTTTGACGTTTTGCTTGCATCAAGAGTCGTTGCCTGTAGGAAGTCAGAGATTCATTGATGTAGATTCCCTTCCCTTTCAGCTTCGCTTTGGACTTGTAGACGAGTTGCCTCGCGTTGTACGTGGCGAAGCAGACAATGACGGCTCTCGGTTTCGGAGGTCGACTTGTTCGCGTGTTGTCGGCTTGTTGTCTATGGCTGCGGTCGATGTCCTTGGCGTGGAGGTCGATGCCCAATTCCGTCTTGGCGAACTGCGAGATGACGGTATCTGTGCTCTCGTTCTCGTTCTCGGGGAGACCATGGATGACTAAGCAGTTTCGACGACTATATTGCTCCTGGTCGTCGATTTCCTCGTTGTCTTCATCAAGTCTGCGATGAAGTTGTTCTAGCTGGTTGGAAAGAGCCTGAACTTCTTTCTCTTGTCGTTCCATGTCCAAGCGGAGGGACTCGTATACCTGTTGAGTGACATCCTGCAAGATGGCTTCTTTCACGGCGTGAATGAGGGCCGCCATGACAGGTTGAGAAAGGAGAGCACGTCGTATTTTTTCAGATAGGAGTTAATCAAGGTCATTGTCTCCCTTGTCTGCTGACTGATAGTCCGTGGTGTCGGTTGGATGACCAGCTGAACTCCCTTCAGGACCGGTGGGAGTGGAATCTACCGCAGAGTTGCCGGGGCCAGTCATGTGCCAGTTGTGGTCCGATGTCGTGTTTCCTTGCCTTGTCGTGTCACAGGCATCGTCACCACTTCAAAGTTGTCACAAAATTCAGTTATTCGAACGGAGTTGGTGGTAACAGAGCTTATCCAATGTTTCTTGAGCTCGACATCGTCGACGTCAGGCTGAAAATTATTTCTCAGATGTCATTTTAGCCACGTTGTCAGAGAGAAAACAGTAATTTTAGTGGATCAACAAGCAGTGGAGCAACAAGCAGTGCATGACCCTGCGATGTTATACTGTTGAACTCGTAATAATTTTACTCTTTTTTTATCAGACTAACTTGTATTTGGAATGGATTTCCCCTTTAAGACTACGGGATACAGAATTGCAGGGGCGGATCCAGGAATTCCGTAAAGAGGAGGCGCCTTTACAAAATGAAAGGGGGCGCATGCGCTCCCCCATTTTTTCTTTTTATTTCTTTTGTTTTAACCAAAAGTAAAGGGAGGGGGTGCGCCCGGTGCGCTCCTCCCTGGATCCGCCGCTGGAATTGGTCTCACATTTTGGACATCCACAATCAGCTCGTATCCGATAGTCAAAGTATTTCCCATGGAGTCGAGTACGGAAAGTGTATAGTTGGTGTAGTATCGCTCGTTGACGTAGTCAAGAGCTGAGAGCGCACGATGTCTTCCTCTCACGACCACGCTTCCTGAGTTGGACTGGATACCGACTATGAGAATGATAGGCATAGTACCATGGACAAAACAATCGAGTTACAAAATTATAGTTACGTTCAGACGGTAATCCTTAACCTCGAGGATAGCTATCTTCAAGGATAAGCTCGTAATTAAGCACCGTGTAGACGCACTCGTTGATAGCTATTAAACTTGAAGTTAACTCAAAGATAGCTATCCACGAGATACATGTATCTTGTTGATAGGAACTTGTAGAAGTTACGGGGGGTGGGTAGTGAGCCTATCCTCGAGGTTAGCTGCCTTCGAGGATAAGCTTCGTTGTGTGGATGTGCGTCGTAGTTCTGGGGCCACAGCAGCTTATCCTGGACGATAGCTATCCTCGAGGTTAGGATAGCCGTCTGAATGTATCTTTATTATGGACGTGTTTCGGGCGTTACATACTATTACGCAATGAATATCTAAAGAAGTAAAATCAGGCGAAGACTTTTGGCGACAGTGACATATCTCAACTGATACATTAATCACATTTAGTCGTCATTTGAAATTCAGAAAAAAGACAAATTCAAAAGAGGAGTAATGATATATGAAGGAATTATGTCTTCGCTTGTGTGAGTGAGACTTCCACGATATGTATAGGCCCTAATGTCAAAGCACAAAGCTGGTTCTTTTTCACTATTTACAACCGATGTAATTGTCACTGACATGCATCGTATTTTTTGAAATAATAATTCCCTGATACAGTAAGTTTTGGGGCTTGAACGTCGATGTTCTTGTCTGTATATGTCTATGAGTTTTAAATATTCATTGCACTATAAAGGCCAGAAATCGCCTGAAGTGCTCTGGCTGAAGAAAAAGGAAAGGAACGATACTTAGAGTAAATTATCAAAGAGAAATGTTTATACATAAAGCTTCTAATAAATGAATTTTGTAATATTTTACTTCTATCTTTTCACCTCTCTCCTTCTGCATCCTCCAGCACGTCTTAAATTTACGTAAGGCTTTCCACCATTAAAAAGGAGCATAAAACTCACATAGCTAAAATAAAATCTACAATTCCTTCCAGTAGTTTTGGCCCATGCATGTGTGTACTGCCACAATACAGCAAGCCGCCACTGATTTGTTTAAATTAAAAAAACAGAAATGTTTCGGAACCATAGGGAAGATTCCCCTCCATTTTCAACATTATGCAGTAAATAGCATGTACGTACATGTTTATTTATTTCTTCCTCAATTTATGTTCTTTGTACATGTATAATATTTCAACGTATGAAGAATAAAATATGTATTTGATACACGATACATGCATTATTTTGTTTTTTCTTTTGCTCTATGCTTGCACATGGTCACTCTTTGTCAAATATGAAATGAAATGAAATGAAATGAAATGAAATGAAAATGTTTGTACTTACCCTGAGTTACCGTATACTGCTTCATGGAACAATACGGTGTCGTCTCAACCACGTAGGCTTGTGAGAACGAGGCCAAACAAATGAGAAAGAAACACGTGATGATCATGGTTTCTAGTAAGAAAAGAAGCTGGATGATAAGTAAGACTGAAATCTAGACTCGTGTTTTTCGAGTATTCACACTCCTGTAGCCAGTCACACCCTCCAATCGTCTCGTCAAGCAGGTGAACTACAAAATGGGCTTGAGTGAGAGAACGCGGACACACAAAACCAGAAATGACTATTCCTTACGACTTTGACATCCAATCACTATCAAACGCTGAGCAACGATAGCTGCTTATAAAAATAGTGTGATGTGGCATGGCGTGGAATGGAGTTGTTATGTATGCAAATGATCATTATTATGTACATGATTGTTAGCTCCCTATTCAAGGTTCAACAGCCTAGTGTATCTCTTCCTTGATTGGGCGTGCCACTAAAGGTCGATCGTAGGGAGACTGTGGGCGTGGTCGTATGACGTGAGATTGTCTATTTGCTATATACCGTACTTGAATATGGTACCAAGGCTGTTGCTGGGTGCAGGCATAGTTAGTCTCCCTGGGGTGGTAAACATTTTGTGTAAATAACCTCCCTTTCCCCCTCTCTTTACCTTATTTTATTGGATGATATCGTAAATTATTCATTTTAAAGGCGACAGATGACTTCATGGTTCTTGAGATGTGCATATCTCTGACATTAGGTACAAATTTTCATCCAATGATTGGCAAATTATTTTATCCCTACTCATTTTTCTTTTGATAAATACAAAGGTATACGTAACGATTTATTAAATACGAATTGTGTTCATTTGAATATTCTTAGTTTCTAAAGAAATTTCGTTCACTTCAGTTTATTTCTCTGGACTACCGATACTAACCAATCTAAGGTTTACCTTTGAGAAGTAATTTGATGAGACTCTGCATGCTGTTTTATTTTTTTTTTCATTACCGGATCATTGCAATTTAGTTGTTAATGCCAGAAAAGATTAGAGACTGAGGGGAAGGTATTGCCCTCTATATTCAATTTTATTCTAATTAAACTGTTTTATCAGTGTTTATTTCGTGATTTCAATAGAATGAATACTTTATGGCAGAAACATTTGTTGAAATAGTGCATTTTAGCTGCTTGAAAAAAAAAAAAAATCATAGTCGGTGTAGTTTCCAGCCCCCATACATCACGTCGTGACAATTTCATAAATAAATTTGATCTTATATCAAAGATAAACCAATATTTAGTAGCAACCCTTCTCTCATGTAGGTGATTTAAACCTACATCCTGTAAAGTCTAAATTTTTTTTTTTCACAAGATGTGGTAGATTAGCTTCTTTTATTATCTTATCTTTATGCACTACACGTACTTAAACCATTGATATTATCTGTCCATTCTGCTTCTTTGATTGATAATAATTATACAAAAGTTAATTTCTTCAAAAATTGAAGAATAATACTCACAAATGAATATGATAGTTACCCTGTTTTTCTTAGTTTTCCTTTGATGTTATAAGCAAACACGAATATCTGTCATTCTTTTGCTCTTTCTCTCTCTATTTTTCAGTTGATATGCGTGTCAGCGTGTCATAGTATATACACTGTACTGTAGTTCTTATTATTCAGTACAGCTGTATTTCATGATATAGTGAAAAATGAACAAAACAAGGGCCTACATGTCACCTTCGTAGACCTGACAAAAGCTTTCGATACTGTGAGCAGGAGAGGCCTGTGGCAGATCCTGGAACGTCTTGGCTGCCCACCCAAGTTTCTTAACATGGTCATGCAGCTTCACGAAGATCAGTGTGGCCAAGTCAGAAACAGAAATGAACTCTCGGAACCTTTCCCAATCACCAACGGTGTGAAGCAGGGCTGCGTCCTCGCACCAACTCTCTTCACTATCTTCTTCAGCATGATGCTTAAACGGACCACGGATGACCTCGGTGACGAGGACGGCATTTACATTCGATACCGCGTACCGATGGTAGCCTGTTCAACTTACGACGTCTACAGGCCCACACAAAGACCGTAGAGCAACTGATTCGAGAGCTACTTTTTGCCGATGATGCTGCCCTCGTAACCCATACAGAGGCTGCCCTGCAACGTGTAACATCCTGCTTTGCAGAGACATCTCAGCTCTTTGGTCTCGAAGTCAGCCTGAAGAAGACAGAGGTTCTCCGCCAGCCCGCCCCCCAGGAAGCGTACTGCCCACCCCACATCACAATCAGTGAGAAAGAATTGAAGGCAGTCAAACAGTTCACCTACCTGGGATGTATCATCTCCTCTGATGTAAAAATCGACAAGGAAGTGGACAATAGACTGGCAAAGGCTAATAGTGCTTTTGGTAGACTCCACAGACGTGTCTGAAAAAAAAAAAACAAGCACCTCAAGAAAGCCACAGAGATCAGTGTTTACAGAGCTGTGGTACTTACCACACTCCTGTATGGCTCTGAGTCCTGGGTCACCTACAGACACCACCTACGACTCCTGGAACGTCTCCACCAACGGTGTCTGCGCTCTATCCTCAACATCCATTGGAGCGACTACATCACAAACATGGATGTGCTTCAACAAGCAGGGATCACCAGTGTCGAGGCCATGCTGTTGAAAACGCAGTTGCGATGGGCAGGGCACGTCACGAGAATGGAGGATCACCGCCTACCCATCACTCTCTATGGTGAACTCTCCACTGGGCACCGTAACAGAGGAGCACCAAAGAAGAGGTACAAAGACTCTCTGAAAAAGTCCCTATCTACCTGCAACATCGACTATTGGCAGTGGTCAGCCCTTGCCGCTGACCGAGGGTCCTGGCGACACACAGTTCACCAATCAGTCTCCTCCTTTGAGAACAACCGTAGGGCTACTCTCGAAAAAAAGCGAAGGAGGAAGAATCGTGTTGCCACAGCACAAAACCCGGATTTGTCATTCCCCTGCAGCCGCTGTGGTCGATTGCGCCTGTCACGAATTGGTCTCGTCAGCCACCTGCGAGCTTGCGCCAGACGTGGACGTCAATGCCCCTAAATCTTCGTTCATGAAGCAAAGCCAAGATCAGAAACCTTCCATGAATAACTCGTGATAGACAGCTCAAGTAATCTCACATGAAGTAAATGCAACGGCGTAGCCAGGATTTGATCGGGGGGGGGGGGGCGGTTAGTCTGCGAGGGAGCGAAGCGACCGAGCCAGGGCGAGCGGAGCGAACGAGGGGGGGGGGGGAGGGTGTAGGAGGGGGTGTCCCCCCTCCCACGGTAAGAACTTTTTGCATTTTGATGTTGTAAATGGTGCAATTTGATGCATGTTTTTGCGCGTTTTATTGAATTGAAACAGTCCCACTTGTTTAAGGTAGCAATATATTTTCATGTCGATTATCATTGAACAATTTTGCTATAAAATATGGTATCATTTCAATAAATGTCTTTGTATTAATTCTAGCACTGAATATCATGAACGCCACTGAACTCAAGTGAGCGGAGCGAGTGGGGGGAGGGTGTGGGAGGGGGTGTCCCCCCTCTCATGGTGAGAACTTTTTGCATTTTGATGTTGTAAATGGTGCAATTTGATGCATGTTTTTGCGCGTTTTATCGACGTGAAAAAGTCCCATGCACTTGTTCAAGGTAGCAGTATATTTTGATGAAGATTATTATTGAACAATTTGCCTATAAAATGGTATAATCTAAACACACTTCTTGTATTAATTCTTTTCACAGAATATCATGAACGCGACTGAACCCGAGCGAGCGGAGCGAGCGAGGGGGGAGGGGAGGGTGTGGGAGGGCCCCCCCCCCCCCCACAGTGAGAACTTTTTGCATTTTGATGTTGAAAATGGTGCAATTTGATGCATGTTTTTGCGTGTTTTAACGTGTTGAGACAGTCCCACTTGTTTAAGGTTGCAGCATATTCTAGTGTAGATTATTATTGAACAATTTGCCTATAACATGGTATCATCTAAATAAACTTCTTGCATTAATTCTTACTCTGAATATCATGAACGCGACTGAGCCCGAGCGAGCGGAGCGGGCGAGGGGGAAGGGGAGGATGTGGAAGGGGGCCCACGGTGAGAGCTTTTTGCATTTTGATGTTGCAAATGGTGCAATTTGATGCATGTTTTGGGGTATTTTGTCGACTTGAAACAGTCCCACTTGTTTAAGGTAGCAATATATTTTCACGTCGATTATTATTGAACAATGTGGCTCTAAAATGATATCATTTAAATAAACGTCTTGTATTAATTCTTACACTGAATATCATGAACGCGGTCTGTTCAGCAATCAAACAGAAAAAGCATGCACACGAGGGGGTAGATAGGGGCATTTCCCCTCCAATACGAAGGTGATTTTGAATTTTCAGACCTGAAATTCAGCGATCTGGTGCAAATTTTTGGTGCAATACTTTTTCATCGAAGTGTTAAAATCACGGAATTTAGCTCTTATTCCGAATGTGCATCATCTGTGTGTATGTACAAAGTCTAGTGAGGTAGAGCTTAGGGGAAGGGGGAATCCCCCTCCCGCTCGGCGGAGCTTTTGCGTTTTTAGAATTGAAATAAAGCGATCTGGAGCACACTTTTTGTGGAAAATTCGGAAATTGTCATTCCCAAAAATGTACGAAGTCTATAATGGGTAACAAGCAATGGAAGGGTGGCAAGATACCTCTCCCATATTCAAGGGAACTTTTTTTTTCCAGTTTTAAGCTTTTAGAACTGAAATTCAACAATCTGGCGCACACTTTTGTTGGAATATCTGGAAATTTGTCAATCAAAAGAGAAGTGTAGCAAGTCTGTTAAAGGAGAATCTGTACAATTTTCTGATTGCAGTTAAACGTTTTGGTGCACATATATGCGTCATATTTGGAAAACTGTTTATGTTCAAAGTGTAGCCACAGTCTACTTCTATGCATGGGGCGGGGGGGGGGGGAGGAGGGGCGGGTGAGCAGGGAGATGGCGTGGGCGAGTGTTATCCCCACCCTTCCGTACGATGGAGCCTTTGCCTTTTTAAGGTTGAAATCGAGATATCTCGTATACGCATATTTGATGGAATATTTGGGAAATCATTAAAAAAAAAACTGATTGGGGGGGGGGACTGAAGGAGGAAAGGGTCGATTAAAAGGGGAAATTCCCCTTGTATAAATGAGGGAACTCTGAGTTTTCGAAATATAAGTGATAAGTCTTGTGCACTCAAAATTTGTCATAATTTTCTGTATATCTAAAAAGTGTACTTAACACTAGGGAAAGAGGCACAGAGGGGGAGGGTTTGGGGAGGGGGATACCCCCTCCCAAGCACGAGAGATTTTGCATATTTTGAACTGAAATTCAACGATGTGGTGCACACTTTTAGTGAAATATTAAAACAAAAAAAAATTATGCTCTTATTTGATAAAAGGTTGAAAAGGAGACCCGCTGCATGTGCAATGCATACAGTATTTTTTTCCGCCTCCCAAATCCCCGGTCCAAACCTTGGGGGGGGGGGGGGGGAGGGCGACCGCCCCCATCGCCCCCTTGGCTACGCCACTGAGTAAATGTAGTCTATTTCGGTGTATGCAGTATTACGTTTTCAATATGAGAAGGTTATAATGTGGTACAATGTAGTTATTATCATAAACACTTCCCATACCTCTACCACAATGGGTCACCGACTTTACAAGCTATAATGTTTTATTAACGTTTTTCTTCCATATTTTGATACTTGATTGTACTATCTCTGCCAGTTCAAGCAAAATTAATGTGAGCTGTTATTTCTGTTAATCTTTTGTAATGTTTATTGTTTGCATATCATTTAGAACTATTATGGAAAATGTCAAAGACACGTCATCTCCGGCTATCGATTGCAATTCATTACATTTCTCTGCGTGTTTCCTCTTAGATCCATGTCGTGACACAGTAATGGATTAAAGATGAAAAGTGCACACGCGCTGCTCTGAAATTAATTGCAGATCAAATATTATTGACTAAAACGGAGAAATGTAAGCATAGCATGACATAACAAATTGATTGTTTAAGAAATGGAAAATAATTAGAAAAATCACTAGGTTATGCCAATATTCTTGTGAGCAGAGAGAGAAAAGAAAGAGAACAAAAGGTACCCACTTGTATTTTCATTGCCGAAATGTTTTCTCAGACTGTTAAACTGTAATAAAAAATTATTGATTTCCCATACATTGAGGTTATTTCAGGCTGACACCTGCATTTCAAGAAAAAATGATACCACTTGTGTCACTAAAGGGCTTTTTACACTTGTAAATTTTTGCTTAGCCCCGGACCAACGGTGGGGCTAAAGGGGGGGGGGGGGGGGCCTTAGCCCCACCGTTGGTACGGGACTATCCTTAGCCCACTTTCTGTTTACACTCGTTTTTGCCAAAGTGGGCTAGCCCCACCGATAGTACGGTACTATCTGGCCCTGCAAAATAGCAGGGGTTAGCACCGCAATTGCGGTGCCAAGCAAGTGAGTGTAAACAGAACGAAAAAATAATCCTGGGCTAAGCGACGGAGACAAAGTCCGACCCTCACTGACCAATCAGAAACGAGGTAATCAAGTGCTGCCGGTGCGTGCGTGTACGTGTACAGTTACACAGCGTAATTATGAATATTCATGTGGTTTGGAAAATCCGGGGCTAAGAAATACGAGTGTAAAAAGGTCAGTTTTCTCCTTAGCCCCGGACAAGAGATAGTACGGGACTAATTGGCGAGTGTAAAAAGCTGAAAAAATTGGTACGGGACTAACGATAGTCCTGGGTCAGAGAAAGTCCGGGGTTAAGAAACACAAGTGTAAAAAGCCCTTATGTGGAATACAATGTAAATGATGCCTTGGTCTGTACACATCATTTTATATTGTGACTACGTGTTACCAGTAACAACAGAATGTTGAAGCAAGTCGTGGTTATTTCTTGGCTGCTGTGTTGTTGTTGTTGTTGTTGTTGTCGTCGTCAATTTTGAATAATAAAATGGTGAAAATGAGTCATTTCATTGTGCTGTACGATCTGGAGTTGCATCGCTTTTATAGGGCAGCACACGCAGTGGATTTCTATTTGAGCAGTGATATTTGCTAACATCGATCACATTGAGGACGAAGAGTGGGTATACTGTGGCAAGACAAATATCCCGTCATCTTGTATGTCATCACCATGCACACAGCATTTCCCAATCCCTTCCCGACAGCACGACACTGGCTTTTTATCACACACTATGGGGACAGATAAACATAACCATCCCCCCCCCCCCCCGCCCTCAAAAATGAGAAAAAAAAAAAAAAACAACAACACCACACACACGCACACACACGCACACACACACACACACACACACACACACACACACACAAATTGCCTTTTTGCTGAACAGTGTCCATCGTCATTTCTTGCAGTTTTGGGCACATATTATTCACATATTAACTACGCCAAGGTAATCATACATCTTTTCACAATCTACAGTGCTAACTCAGAGAAAACCAATCGATAATAGGCATTGCACAGATTTCATTATCAGACATACGTAGCAATTAGAATTTTAATCATGATAGAGATATTAGATTTGTAACATGTACAACCATCATGGAAGAACCGGATAGGCATAATATGTAGCACTTGTACACAAAGGCGAATATTAAGTCATGATATATCATGAATGACATTAATTTGTGAAGATCTTCTTCATTTGATTATGTACTACTGCTGCATGCTCAAAAGCTCACAATGCCAGGGCATGAGAGGAACATGCCGTAGAATCTGCTCTTGATATATTATGATCTGAAAGATGTCACACAACTGACTGACTGATCATTTTGTGATAGCAGCAGACACCTATGGTTGAGGGAAACATTACACAATGTTTGCCCTACACACACTTCAGTTACCTCATTGCTTGCATAAATCATTACCTCCTTCCAATATAATCTTTTAACAGGGCTTGACACTCACATTTTTCCTTTGGTTGCCCGTTGGGGCCACTAAAATCAATGAATTTGACATTTTAGTGGCCCTATATGAAATGCAGTGACCCAAAATAAAAGCAAATATAAAAATGTTATTTTGAATTTTAGCTGCCAAATCGAGCCACCAAAAGATAACCTTTTGGGAAATTTGGCGGCCCCACATTTATGTCTAGTGACACTGGACCACTGCTAAAGTCAAGATCTGATCTACACCTTAAATACCGGGTAAATCTTTCTCTAAAAGGAAATGCCAGATTTTCTGAGCAAATCTGACAATTTTTTTTTTTCTTAAGAACTCAGTGTGTTTGAGATGAGCATTGTATTCAAGCACTAAACCTCCTTTATGACTTGTCTATAGTTGTTTGGCTGTAGCCTTTAACGGATGACTATTTGTGAGAATCATGTGCCGTGATATATCATGCCCATGATCAAAGGAGGTATATAATTGTGTGTCTCTTATCAATGAAACAAATGACTGTTCACATAAACTCAACTACAAATGAGGAAAACAATGTGACAAGTAATATTATACTGAAGCACAGACCATATCTGGCTAATTATTTCTTGTTAATTAAGTGTCCATAATGAATGAGATGTAAAACATTATTCTTTTGTGCAAATCAAATAGCTATTTGACCTAAAATGCATTGAGAACACTATGAAAGACAATGACATGCTGAAATACTCTAAAACTACATGTTTACATTATTACAAGTACACATTATCATACTGACTAGCAGAATACAAGCACTGTACTATCATTTGATGTGTAAGCTTGCTCTGCTATAGAAACCTCCAACACATTTTAAAATGGAATGTTTCTATTAAAGTTCAAGTATATGTAGAATGATATGTTTAATAGATTTCATCTGATTATTTACTTAATTCCTTTAAATACAAGACAACTAGAACTATCGTTGAAGGTGATTAATACCTCTGATCCACCAGCTCAGATTCCAGTGAAAAAGAATTGAACCAGGGTTTGTAAGGTACAAACACAAAGGGCATTTTGCAGTAAATAACAGGTGTACATCTATAGATCTTCATACACATCAAATTTGACCTTAATAGCTTAAATGCTTCAGTTTGACCAAAAAAAAAAAAAAAAAATGGTTACCATGGCAAATGGTGTCTTGCATATCTACACCTACAGATCATACATACTAAATGTGGCTGTAAATGCTTGAATGCTGTGGAAGTAATTCACACAGTTTTGGTAAAACATTGGATGCACAATCCTTTGGTAAAATTGTGGTTACCATGGCAATGCTTTGTCTAGCAAACACAAAAATCGTGTCTCCACATCTATACCTCAATTCCATAATGTCCATCAAATTTGATTTAACCTGTTTTATGATTGTGGAAATAGTTCACTCCACAAGATTTTCAAGAAACTACAGGGAGAAAGTAGAGTGACTCTATGAGTGACTCTGTGGGTGACTATACGGGTGACTCTACGGGTGACTCTAAGAATGATTCTGTGAGTGACTCTGATTGACTCATGAGTGACTCTAAGAGTGATTGAGTGAATCTAAGAGTGATTCTATGAGTGACTCTATGAGTGACTCTTTAGGTGACGCTAAGAGTGACTCTATGGGTGACTCCATGAGTGACTCTATGGGTGTCTCTATGAGTGACTCCATGAGTGACCCTATGAGTGACTCTAAGAGTGACTCTGAGAGTGACTCTATGGGTGTCTCTATGAGTGACTCCATGAGTGACCCTATGAGTGACTCTAAGAGTGACTCTGAGAGTGACTCTATGGGAGACTCCATGAGTGATTTTAAGAATGACTCTATGAGTGACTCTCAATCATTTAAATTCATGATTTCACCTGATGACGACCACTCCTTTAAATTTTCATTGCTATAATGCATACTGTGTTAGTAATTGCAAATAAACTCCTTCTAAAATGACATCCATTTTCCCACCTTTCATATAAATGTAGTACTGTAATGTATCCGTGTTCTCATTCCATACACTCTATAAATCATTTCTCCCTGAACACAGCACAGGAGTAAGAATACAATAAATACTTGTAATACTGATTAGAAATTAGATGATTTAAAAACATAAAAGTACTAATAAATACTTTCACGTATTTACAAACCTACTGTCCCTATTAACTTACAGGGCCTGACATAACACATTTGTTCAATGTAGTAAAGTAGTAGTTTTGAAACTAAACCCACGATGATGGTGATGGTTTTCTCAGCTTTGTCTGACCTTGCAGTGACTAATATACAATCATTAATAAAGTCAATTTTGACCAAAAGATATTCACACAAAATGCATGAATGATTGGTGACCAGCACTAAATATTTACACATTACGATACTGCATATCATGTATGCACAGGTGGTATTACAAAAGCACACAATCTGGATTAGGGGGGTTACAGAAATTACATGGTGATACACCAAAGGGTTACTTGTAGTATATGAATATGTTGTATCAAATGTCTATGTAACAGTTGTTCTTACACCCCAAGATAGTCACTTTAAAGAGAACTTACAATTATAGGAGAAGTAGTGTCATAAAGGGACCAATAACCCACTTGACTGGTTGCCCAGTGAAACTAAATGTACAGTTTGGCAAGGGAAATAGATGGCAACATACTGTGAAAGTAGCAATTTTCGCGTGATTAATTTTTCGTGCTCGGCGAGAAAAGAAGAGTTTTGCATCCTTTTAATTGCGCGGAATCAAGACATCAACTACTGGAACACATTGGAAGCAAAAATATTTGCATGCTTTTATTTTTGCGCTACTTTTTGTTTGCTCAAAACGTGAGAAAATTTCAGCGCCGCTAAAACTTCCACTTTTACAGTACCTGTTCAAAGTATGGGACCCTTGCCCAAATAAAGTGAAAGTACCTACCCTATATATACATGTAGTGGTAAGTGGTTAGGGTGAAATTTAAGATCATTTGTTTGTACTGGCGGCCTGACACATAATGAAATAAATATTGCACAATTAGGGATAGCACAAATGACAGATTTGATACTCAATGCATTGAATATAAAGATGTCAGTACCTGTACACGATGTAAAAGTCTTGTGCACAGTCAAATTCTAGACTGGGATAAGTAAGTTTTCTATCTTCCTGTCACAAGCTTTGCTATTTCCTGTGCTTACTGTTTGGCTAGCATGCCTGTCATGTAATTATGCAGATCCTCAATATGTAGGGTGGAGCCTTTGAAACAACTGGGGAAGCCTTGCAATTGATACATAGACATTATGGAACTTATCAAATAGTTGAATATTAAACAGCATCACAAAGTTTTGCTGTGTGGCCCCGCCTTTAATAGTCAACCCCATCCTGGTCATCCGCTTGACTACCAGGAGATTCACAAAGGTAATCTTTGCCACTTTGCTTCAATATCAAAAGACAGGAAGCACTATTTTTACCTCTGCCAAGGGAGGAGGTTATGTTTTTTTACCGTTGGCTTGTTGGTTTGTTTGTCTGTGTGCAAAATAACTCAAAAAGTAGTCAACAAATTTGTATGAAACTTACAGGAAAGCTTGAGAATGACACAAATAACAGATGATTAAATTTTGGTAGTGATCGATAAATTTGGGGGGAATTTATGAAGGATTTTGATATTTTGACAGGTAAGGTCAATGAACTTGGGAATTCAAGCTGCGCACTTTTGAGGTTTTCAAACGTGCACTAAAGTGCGTGCTCTAGTTTCTGCTAGGGCGATGCGCACGACGCGCAGCTGAGGGTTTGTGACGTAACAAATCCTTCTATATTAGGAAATTGGGCAGTTTTCCAGCATGTATACCTACGGGAGGAAATCACTGAAATCTCTCTGGGAAGAGCAAGACCATCAGTGGAAAGTAGCTGCTTGGCGGAGGTCAGCGCTCTCAGAGTGCTTTTCTAGTTACCTCCGCCAAGGGGGGAGGTTATGTTTTCGTTACCGTTGGTTTGTTTGTTAGTTCGTTAGTTAGTTAGTTCGTTTGTCCGTGTGCAAAATAACTCAAAAAGTAGTGAACAGATTTGGATGAAACTTGCAGGAAAAGTTGAGAATGACACAAGTAACAAACGATTAACTTTTGGTAATGATCCAAGAATTTTGGGGGAATTTACGAAGGATTTTTGATATTTTGGCAGGTAGGGTCAATGAACTTGGGAGTTCAGGCTGCATGTATTTGAGGTTTGCCTGCGCGCACTAAAGTGCATGCTCTAGTTTCTGCTGGGGCGAGGCGCGTCATGCACCTGAGGGTTTATGACGTAACAAAGGCTTCTATATTGGGAAATCGGGCGACTTTCAGCACCGATGCTGTGTGTATACATGATACTCTATGGAAGAACAAGATCAGTGGTGGAAATAAGCTGCATGCTTGGCAGAGGTCTAGGTTTGATATGTGATACTTAATTTCAACAATAAAACTTGGATAGGACCATGATATTTCAAGACTACAAATGCGCACGGTCTTCTGGAAGATACGGGTAGTATGTACATACACGTATAATAGACCATGTGAGTCATTTCCCATAATGCATTGCAATGATTGGATTGACTTGCCTACTTGCTGGCAATATGCAGAGCAGGTAGTCAAGTACAACAGGGCCATCACCAACACAGCCATCACCAACACACTTTACATAGGGACTGAGAAAATGCATGTTCCTGGGTACTTCACATGATTCAACTCCACCATTTCATTTGCACAGCAACTTACAAGTTCTTAAAATGAGGAATCCTTTTCAGAATATTTCTCAGAAAAGGCATCAACGTCACTTGTTTCATACATGAGATAAATGGTCTCCTCCAATCGAGGCCCTGTATCCAATCTCATGAGAAGAAAGCCAAGAAGGAAGAAGAAGAGAGCTGAGAGAGCCAGACAGGTGGTGGTAACATAGAGTAGGGGTGTCTGGATGCCCCCCTCACAGTACAGCCACTCAGGATGGAGATGAGACAATGCAGGAACCTAGCAACAAAGCCAAACACCAATACAACATCACATTCACTTGAGAGATAAACACCAATACAATATCACAGTCACTTGACAGATAAATTTGATATAAAACATTTTTTTTTTTTGCACATTACAGCCAAACACTACCAAAATATAGATGAAAATTACAACATTTCTGTTCATAGCCCTGATAATCATGCGTAAAGAGATGGAGGGCAAACATGGAGTGCATCATTGGGTGGGCCTTAAATTAAGATTTGTGTGTGTGACTATAAACTCATGACCAGGAGAATTCCTTACCCACAAACCCTTGCTAATTAACAATTCAAGTTGGTCGACTGAATTGCTTGATTCATCAGTCCGTAATGTGTATTTCATGGGCTTTTTTTTGCACAGAGCTCTACTGCTTGGAAGTGATTTTTGCTTCCAAGCAAAATTTAGTAATTCAAATTTTAACAAGGAAAAGTAGAAATTACGCGGTGCGTAATATATGTCCCCGCCGGAAGTAGCATTTTGTAACAAAATGTGCAATATAGGTAAAAAATCAAGGTCAAAGGTCAAAGAAGTCAAAGGTCAAAATTCTGTGTAGAAGTTTTGAAGCCCTCACCTAGTGCCATCACATAAAGCAAATGGAATCGAAATTGGGTTAGAAATGGAGAAGGAGTAGCATTTTGTAGCCAATGTACAATATAGGTCAAAAATCAAGGTCAAAGGTCAAAGAAGTCAAAGGTCAAAATTCTGTGTAGAAGTTTTGAAGCCCTCACCTAGTGCCATCACATAAAGCAAATGGAATCGAAATTGGGTTAGAAATGGCGAAGGAGTAGCATTTTGTAGCCAATGTACAATATAGGTCAAAAATCAAGGTCAAAGGTCAAAGAAGACAAAGGTCAAAATTCTGTGTCGAAGTTCTGAAGCCCTCAACTAGTGCTATCACATAAAGCAAACGGAATCGAAATCGGGTTAGAAATGGCGAAGGAGTAGCATTTTGTAGCAAAATGTACAATATAGGTCAAAAATCAAGGTCAAAGGTCAAAGAAGTCAAAGGTCAAAATTCTGTGTAGCAGTTTTGAAGCCCTCACCTAGTGCCATCACATAAAGCAAACGGAATCGAAATCGGGTTAGAAATAGCCAAGGAGTAGCATTTTGTAGCAAAATGTACAATATAGGTCAAAGGTCAAGGTCAAAGGTCACAACTGAAATTCTGTGTAGAAGTTTTAAAGCTCCCATGTAGTGCTATCATATAAAGCAAACAGAATCAAAATTGGCTCATAAATGACAGAGAAGTAGCAAATTGAACATTTTGATCACACGTGGACGCACACACGGACGGACGCACGGACGGACGCACGGTCGGACGCACAGACACACACACGTACGGAGCCCGTTTCATAGTCCCCTGCTCGAACTCGTTCGGCGGGGACAAAAATCCAAACAGATAGCCAAAGAAGGTGAAAAGATGAATTCTAAAACCTGCCCTTGCATGTTGTTCAAAACCAAAAGTTGCTCTGCACCCTGGCAAGTTTTATGGAGTCACCACCTTGCCTTCTTGTCCTAAGCAAAAGGCTCAGGCAAACATCGATAAATTACTTTCCCCTTTTCTCCTAAAGAGGCCTCTTGGTGAGTAAGAGTTTTAATGGGTGTATCTATTCATTGCATATTCACTCCTATAAATTGCTGACATGGGAACAAGCTAACTTACAAGTACTTTGAGACCTTCCTGTCAATTTATATATCATCACCTGCCCGGCAGAAGGGCCCTAGCAAGCTTTAGAGCATGCAAACCTTAAAGCCCTGTCACAGCAAGTTTTAGAGCATGCAAACCTTATGGTCCTACTGCCGGGCAGGCAATGATATGACCGAAGACTTCAAGTTATTTTATATTTTGTATCATTTCCTCACAATTTGACGATGATAGCATTGATATATGCAAAAAATTATGCATAAAGATAGGATTATCTACACTCCCATACTGATGCATAATTTTATGCATCTTACCAATAGTGGTCCAGCAATGTTCCCAAACACGAGCCCTGACCTCAGACAAAAGGTCACAGCTTGGTCTCTCATCTGCTGGTGGAAGCAGGCCTGTAGGTGGAAGACACAGCAGTGATATTAGCTGATATTACTCATACTGTCTATCCATCAAAGTAATCCCATGATAGACACAATTTAAATCTCATGCACTATTACATCTCAGAGCATGAAACTATACAACTAAAATAATATCAGGTAATGGATGAATTAAACATGATGAAATGATCTGAAAAAGACAATATTTATATTTTACTACCTACTAAAATACAGTTGATATCATCCTCTCAGCATCAATGCCTCTCTTAGAATTTGAAGAAATTTGAGTTATGCAGTAAAAAAAAGGACCCATTAAAACTAATATCATGTTAAGGCAAGTCAGTGCATAAGCAGATATTTGTAGGAGTACATTCAATAACTTTCTCATAGCTCATGTCATATTGCTTTTGTGTATCGCATTCAAGTTAAATACCATTGTGCATTGAGCCAAAATCACTACCAGGGAGTCAATTTAACCCCCTCGACATTTTGCGCCGTGATTCCGCAACACGCAAAGATTTTGCCGCGTCGTTTCATGACTTTTTTAATTGAAGTTTCCCGCATATTTTGAGACCACATTTGCGACGTTTGGGTATACTGTTCTGAAGTTACGCAATGTTTTGCATATGCATGTCAATCCAAACAGCTCAAATTCATGATTTTGTGTGCAAATCCAATGCAAATTGTGTTTCCTTGTTTAATTAATATAAATTAGATTATTTCAACTTTTGATCATTGAAATTAATCAATTCTAATGCAGATAAGCTTTAAAAAGTTCCTGCAACAAATTTTGGCAAAAAAAACAATAGAAAACAAAAGGTCGAAAAAACAATAAAATAAATAAGAAATTAACAAAACAATAAGAAACAAAAGAAACTGATTTTGATTGCGCTATTCTTTCACAAGAAAATTGTTTTATATGTCTTAAAGAACTCTGACACAAAAAAATACCAATCCTTCAATCTTTGTAATGGAGTTATAGGTGAAAATATGATTTCATGCATAAATTTACATAATTAATTTCAATTGTATGAACAAATAATCTTGTAGTTGACATCTGGCTCTATGTGCGGCCGAGATCTGAAGGGGGGGGGGGGTCAAATTGACACCCCCCCAGTAAAAACTTGGTCTCAAATAGCCCAGTTAAAATAGGGTTAAACCTGATGAGCTGTTTGGATTGCCCTGTGCCTGACTCTAACCCCCTGAGTTAAATCAGAACCCACCTCACAGACAGCAAAGACACAATTCCACCAGGTTTCAGCAAACAGGTAGACCAGAAAGAGCAGACCAGTAAACACAGCAGGGCTGGTCTTAGAACCCAAGAGCAGTGCTGGTAGTGCAAAGGAAGCTGCACTCAGCTGACCAAGTGACACAAGGAATACTGGTGCAACTTTGTTCTTCTTGTTACATCTGAAAGATTAACATGAGGTATTGACTTACATAGCATATCCAGCCCCAAAATTAGAGTTCTGAATGAAGAGAATACATAGAGTTTATAGCAGCTTCATACATTTCTAACAACATTCAAAATTTCATTACCGTGGTAACACCGATTCAAACTACAGTAACCCCATTACTCGGGTCCAGTAAGCCTACACCCTGTATGCATACACACTTTGGTATTCATGGCCATATCTTCAGTTTCATATTGTAGTCAAAATTTCTGGCATCCCTAGCAGTTTGCTAGTTTGCATCCCTAGGTAACCCTGACCTTTGACCTTAAATTCATGATACTCAGACTGTACAATACTGAATTTCAATCATCAAGCCATGATCAATATTGCAGATATTGTCTTCTGTGATTGTGATGAAAAGTAAATCTAGAAACATTTCAAGAAAACATTTTACATGTTTCATGTTGTGTAGATTTTGGTGCTAAACTTTACTTTGAGTGAAATGCACTCTGCTTTCTGAGCTACATGTATGTAGTGTTATGGGCTATGGTAAATCACACTAACAGTGGATTTTCTTTTGTATCTTTGTCCTAAGATGTGTGCACTTTAAATGTTTGACCAGACAGTTGCAAACACGCACCACTGAATATTAGCTGTGTACATACTGGCAGTACCGCCAGGCACAAATATATTGGACGTGGTACAGTGTGCATACAATGTATGTACATGCAGCCATGCCATTGTGGATAGATGGGAAAAAACATGTGGGTGGGCAACGTCAGACGTCTACTTTCTAAATACTGTGTGTGTACATAGCCAATTATTATCCCTATGAGGCATTTTAACCATGCATTATAAACATGTATTTTGGTAATTTTTCCATGTGTAGTATCAGAGCATATTCAATGCAACACATCTGCTAATGTATTAATTTCCCATGAACTACTTTACTGTACTATATTTTATCTCATCTGTTATGTGAATGCAAACTCTTGCTTCTATTGCAAGTCACAATGCTCTCTAGTGCAGAGTCTACTAGCAGGCCTATTTCAACTTCTTTTAACTACCTTTTATAGCTTATGCCTTTTTCTAGATTATAGCCCTTTATGGATAAGATACATTAATGATATTATAGAGTGATAATCATATTTGATGGCTTTATTTCATGGAACACCAGGGAAAATTGCACTCATTAGGGTCAATATTGCACTTATCTTCAATTCAAGCAATATTGGCCCCAACCCATGAAATATTCCCTGGCATTTCATTAATTCATTGAAATTCAGTATACACTATACGGGAAATGTACATCTTGTGCAGAGCTGACAGCATATCTCACCTCTAAGATGAACTCTAGTGATAAGTAGTAGTATATTTCATTAAAAACAGGGGGAAAAAATTCTTGCTCCGAAGCCGCTTTATTAGGCCTACTTCTAGTTCTAGACCTCCTTCTCTCGCAGTTCTACACTGTATAGCTCGGAGGATGCAACCAAGGTGCAGTGAATGCATGGTGGCCTATTACATTACACAGTGCAGCGTTGTCGTTTGCTACGCGCTGCATGCACTGCTGCACTGCCACGGCCTAGAACTGATTAAGCCTAATCGTTACACATTTGCAAAAGGGAACCTTGTCATCACTCTAGTAAAATGCTTGAGAGAGATATGAAACAAATATCGACTGATTTCTTTCGGATCATGGTAAAACTATTTGCCCTCGGTGATTTCTCAACAGTGCCATGCCCCTCGACTAGGCATATCACTGTTGAGAAATCACCTCGGTGCAAATAGTTTTACCATCCCCCTCTGAAGCAGTCGATATTTGTATACTATTCAATGCTTGTCATGAGTTTGCTAAAATACAAAACTAGAAGCACTCAGAGAGCACAGACCTCCACCAACCAGCTCATTTCCGCCCATACTCTCATCCTGAAAATTGCCCTTATTGTCCTTTCTGTTGTGTCTACCTCATTAGCAGCTGGCTGCATTCTGTGCCTTGAATGTGCGCTCAGTGCATGTATGCACATGCAGCTTGAACTCCCTCATCTGTTGCCCTATTTGCCAGTGACAATCCTTAAAGAACATACCCCCCCCCCCCCAAAAAAAAAAAAAGAGTATCCTGGATCCAAATCACTACCAAAAGTTAATCATCTGTTGCTTTTGTCACTATCAACATTTCCTGTAAGTTTCACTCAAATCCATTCATAACTTTTTGAGTTATTTTTGAAAACAGACAGGCAGACAGACAAACCAACGCCGACAAAAATGATACCTCCTTGGTGGAGGTAATACGAAAAGAGCTAACTTACCTTGAGAGAAGAAGAGTGCCCAGCAGACTGCCCCCACATCCACCTACCACAACCACCACTCCAAGCCTGGTAACATACTCTTTAGGGGGTATTTGGTAGACTTGTGCATAAAAGGTTGCTAGCCAGGCATCTAAGGCACAGCTACCAATATTTCGCACGATCACTGCCACACACAGCATTACGTAGGGCTTGCATGCCACCAGCTCTAGTAGGGTCTCCTACACACAAAGAAGGGAGGATTAAAGTTCACAAAGTATTGAATAACATATGTATGACTGTTTAAAATCCAGATGAGCAGATGGCATTTTATCATGCCTATGCTGTTTTGACCACTATGCTGTAGAATAAAAAAATGTTTCCAAATGATGCTCTTAGAGTTGTGATATCCTTTAAATACAGCTTTTAAGCTAATCACAGTTTACCAATTAATCCGTTGAAGACTAGTCTTGAGTTATACTGGGGCAGGCGTCTGTGAGAAATGTGTGTTTAATACAGAAAAATCAGCTCAACCCCAATGGGTTATTACTTCCTGCCTAGTACTGACCTACGATACTATTAGTTACACCCTGCTTGTTCACGAAATACGGGCAAATATCTATGGTCTGGTGCCATATTCCATGAGGCCGGAGGTCAAATGGAATATGGCACCAGACCGTAGATATTTCCCGTATTTCGTAAGAACAAGCAGGGGGTAACGATTTTATCTTTTTAAGTGTAAGTGCTAACCTTCTTCTCGCTGATTTCCCCTCATGAATGATGTTGAAATCGCCGGCTGTCAGCCATGTTGACATACGTCTCGTGAGCTGATTAATGTATGCGCGCATCGTACATGCGCAGCTACAGCTAGCTTCTGTAAACATAAGACAACGCGTCTCAGGCATGCAAAGACGCACATCACCTGAGACGCGCTGTCTTTGAAGTTGTTGTTGTTGTTTGTCAAGCGTCTTTGAGTGGTCTCAGGTGATGTGCTTAATACGCTTGAGGACCGCGCGCTGTCCATTTGTTTTGTACAGGATTAGTGCGCACTTTCCTGCCTTTTCATATAAGCGTCTTTGCTGTGTAACCTGGAATGTCATGACGTCATATCACGGAATACAGAAAATATTCAGTGGTTGGTCTGAGTGTGATTGACCAATGAGATTACAGAATTCATGATCACTAAAAGATAAAGTAGCATCTTTCACTTTAAAGTTGTCATCAGATTGTCTTTATCCTTAGTGACAAATACAAGCCTTACACAAGCTGTGTTTCTCCTGAAGATGAAATCCCTTTGTTCTGAGTTGGGCTGTCTGACTACCAATGATGCAACGAGGAAGACCCCGAAACCTGCCACGCCCAGAACGAAGATGATTTGTCTCCAGGTGGTGGTGAGATATGTCAGACCCAGCAGATACCCAGCAAAACCACCTTTCATCATAAGAACAAATAAAATCAGTAAATCTTGTAATCAATCAGTAACAAAAGATATCAACTCACAGCCACACCTTGTAACATCTTTCTATGGGTTTAACACTCTTGGCTCATAAAGAAACATTTAATCTTTATCATCAGCCATTTGTACTGAGACTTCTCATATACTTTCAACCTCTCACAAAAATTTAATATTGGAAATGGCAAAAACTGATTTTTTTTTTTTCTGCATATTTGCAAATTTCACTACAAACAATGTTCACGGTGGTTGTTGCACTCAAATACGTACCTGCAGTCTTGTCTCAAACCAGTACCTAGTTTTAAAATTGTGTTTCACGATATAAGTCACTTTCTTATTCAATGGTGCAGTGGTATCTATCACAATGATTGTAAGAATCATAGATTACAAGATTGTCTTTGAATTCAAAGATATAAGTATTGCCTGTCTTGGATACAACATTATGACCTGCGCAGAATATTTTCATGAGTCTTACCTACAAACACTGCCTGATGGAAGACATTAGCTGCTTGTTGGGAATGAGTTGAAGATGTAAAGAGTACTGACTGCAAGCTGGCTGATGAGGATAAACATACAGACTGAGAGAAGAAAAAATAAACAGGGGGAAAGAGTCCTTGAATTAGACACTATTTATTTGAATGATAATGATAAATTCCTACAATGAGTATTCAGTAGTAAGATTCATATTTCCATAACAAACATTTTCCCTAGAATGTCTCATTTGGTTTACACTGGGTTAACAAACCATGCTTGCTTCCTACATCTAAGCTGTGATTTGAGCTTTTCCTGTTATACAAAGTGACCTTGAAGGTAGTCAGCTTCATCTGAAATGCTTTGTACATTAAAACGACACACATATGCTGTCCAACAATACTTCTACACAAAGAACTACATTGTACCTGCTACAAAAGTTTCAAATTCCTCACATCCACTTGTTTTGTTTTCATGACGCAACTTTACACTGTGCAGTTGAAACAGGTCTGGAAAATGTCATGCTGAACTGTAGTACAGTGCACCCCCGTTATAACGAAATACCAGTTACAACAAAACACAAATCCCAGTCATAAAGTTATTGGCTCTTAAGTTTTTTTATTGTTTATTTGTTTGGTTATAATGAAATTTTGATACAATGAAAGAAATTTGCTGGTTCCGAGAACTTCGTTATAACAGGAGTCCACTGTATCTGCCAACTTACAAAGCCAATGCTGACCCCTAGTCTAGCGAGAATCAGCTCCCAGAATGATCTGCAATAAGATGTGAGAAGCACCATAGCACTCCAGAGTAATCCCCCAGTCGTGATGAGAGAGACGTGAGAACCACAGGTTGCTGCTGACAGGAGCTGGGCTGATGGTGGGACAAAGAGAAGGGCTAGACCCACTAAGGGACCCAGGAGAACTCCTTCCTAGAGTAGGGATAAACCAGCATGTTTGTGGCATTATACATTGAATTGAAATGTCTCTGATGAAATTCTCCTTTTGGGTTGCACCAAAAAAAAGTCATTAAAATCATATTTTATGTTGACGTACTAACAACCACAACCTCTTTTCATAATTGCCAATAATACACCAGACTGTAATAATTGATGTGGCAGTATCTCATTTAGTTGATTCCATGCATTTTATACTGAAGATTTGTGCATGCAGTACAATGGGAGACATGTGAAGTGATGATAAATAGCACCTCTGCTAATAATGATTAGCCAAGATTATGATCTGTGAAAATAACAAGGACAGGTTTCTTCAATTAAGTCACTTTATGATTTCAATATTTATATTAAAAGTCTTTTTATAATAATGTTACACATTATCTCTGAACCTATGATTGTTAATAGTTTTGAATGCAATGTTAAGAATAGCATACCTGGATGAGAGTCATCTCTACACACTCTGTCTTGTGATAATTGGTGCTGACTGTCACATTCTGATGTGTGGGACATGATTGATTTAAACATCTTAAACCTGTAGTCAAAGAAACAAAGAAAGAGAAAGAGACAAGAAAGAGAATACAGGCACTTTGACTCACACAGTCAGGAGATGCCAGGGAGTGTACAGTCCTACTGACATTAACAGGTAATGTACTGGTGGCAACATTTACTTTCTGTGCCACCAGTTTCGTATCACAGTTAACCCATTGAAGATGAACTCATTTTGCTATAACACACATTTCCCATAGAAACCTGCCAGGGTATACTAGGGACTAGTCTTCAACGGGTTAATGCATGCACTATTTCTCAGTACAAAACTGCATATAATATTGTGTAGGCTTATGCATAGAATACCATGTGGAGCAACATTACTTCCTACAAAAAATACACAGACATTTGAGTGTATGAGACTTCCATTTGGCAAAGCAACTTGTTTATATTGCATCTATTGTTATTATTATTTTTTTTTACACAAAAAGTTTTCTCTAGGACAGTAAAAATATTGACACAATTCAAAATTTTGCCTTGGTATCAACTGCACATACAAACATGTTTATAGATACAACATACAGTGTAGTAGTTAAATTGTAATTTTTTCTGCCATATTTTTGTTGGTTTAAAGGGAAACAACCAATGCAGAATTATTGTCAAAGAGCCTTATTGTGGCTGAATGCAGTGGAATGAACCCTGCAGTCAAAAAAAAAAAAAAAAAAAAAATCATGACTGATATAAGAAGTAAAATGTCCACTACAATAAGAGCATATCACTAATGTCATATCCCTTTGACATATGAAAATAGACTGCCTGTTATTTTTGTTTACTTCATCTGTAGATTCATGCATATGGATGATATTATTCAACAGGTGTAGCATCAACAAAAGAAAAACAAATTAATTTTTTTTTTTTTGGGGGGGGGGTCCAACTGTGTATTTATGGTTACACTGTTCATCATTTTACACAACTCATGTCACACAATGAATATTCACAAAGCAATGATGACATGGATTATTAAAGCAATCCATATTTGTTTATTAGTTTGTTATTGTAGCTTTGTCTGATTTGGGGAACATTCTTCCTTTTAACCCATTGAGGATGGACTGATTTTGCTACAACATGCATTTCCCATAGACACCTGCCCGAGTATACTCGAGACTCGTCCACAAATGGGTGAATAAGGTATTGTATTCCATGTATCCTGGATACTATAGACCAGTAATAGTCAAATGCATGGCATATCAAGCCTTACCTGCAGGCATAAATGTTGGAATGGCTTGCTTCTCACTCCAAATCAAAATATGAATGAAAGTCATGACTGCTACCGACACCACTCCACGTCCCATTGGTACTTCTGGATCACTTGATATACATGCTAGTCTCCTCATCCAGGCTGACTCCATTGCTGGTCATGTGATTGCTGAATCCTCGCTCATCAGCTGCATTAGGACCTGGCCAAACAGCTTTGGTATACACAATGTATCAATGTGCTTTGCCTGGGCTGAAGGAGTAACTAACAGAAAACGAGATATGAAACTCGTCAGACTGACGAGTTAGGTGATACGCTTGGGGTTATCAGATGTCGGTCATCTGTGATCGACAAAGAAAAGAATGTGATATAGGCACCTTGAAGTTATAATTGAGTTTGCATGCAAAACCGTTTCCCTAACCTCTCGGCCACGGGACATGCACGGAAATGGTAAGGCAAAAAAGAAATGTATAGATATTACAGGGAGAAAAGTCAATGCCCACTCAACCAACGTGGCCGCGTGAACATGTATTGCATTGCTAGACGGAAATGCGGCCTTGTAACTACTGATGTCGCTATGCCATTTCTGGCAACTTGGGAAAAATACGTGCCGTAAACATAAAACCTATAATCGGCTGGTTTTGATACCTTGCCTTTAATCACAATTTTCAGTGTGATGACGTCATCAAAGTACAAAACAATGATGTGGTCTTGAAAGACAATTGTTCAAAGTACAACACCTTCGTCGTCGTCATTACATATTATGATCAGTTTGACAAAGTCAGCCTGCAAAATTTTGCAGCAGTCGAAGCAATATGGTCTCCAACACAAAAAGAGGGATATGGTGTGTGTGTGTGTGTCTGTGTGTGTGTATAGGTGCGTTTATATACGAATGTGATTTCTACATGGACGATATATGTAATACAAAATTGAAGAAAAAAAAAGTAAAATAGCTAAGTATTTTGTTTCGTGATCTTGTGGGGTTCGAACCCGCACGTGTGCAACCTCACGTCTCTGAGACGTCGCCTTTAACCACTCGGCCATACGTCTCGACGAGAAAAAAAAAGAGGAACGTAAACTTATGTATGTGAAAGATGAATCAGGAATCGTTTTGTCCACATTCCATTCTCATTTTCAGTTTTAAACTGCAAAATTGTCAAACTAATAAGGAGATTTCAAAGAATAACATGCATGATTACTGCAGCTTATTGTCTCAGTTACCACACACTTAAGTTACAGAGGAAATGGAGCAAAATCATCTGAGATAAAGGTGCTTAAACGTTGTCAAGTTAATGCACATAAAAAAAAAAAAAATCACCTCCCATAGAGATAACACGTAAACTTGTCTGATTTTGAGTCTTTACCTTTAATAACAATTTGAAGTATGATGGCAAGTCTTCTTGAACCAAGAGTGTGGAACGCAAGCTTCTACGTGAAAGATGAATCATGACGATCACCCGTGACCGACACATCTTCAAAGGGATCAGTTATTAGAAGTGGAAGCCCTCGTGCCAAGCATATTGTCTCAGCAATTCCAAAGCAATGATACCCTTACATTTATGCATACCATAATTTCCCTCTGAAATCAATGGTAGGTATATTCATGTACAATTGCTTGCCTTGTCCATAAACTTTGCTTTACAAACTTTCAGTGAAACGTGTCATAACATAATTCTGTAACTCCATTAGCATGGATTGACTTCATAAAGAAAGATATATCAAATTGAACGCTTAGTGCTTATAACTAAGGGGGATTTTAGCCTGATGCTCTGTTCTTCACTGCTCAGATACCAACAACACTCATTACCTACGGCTACGTATAGAGAAACAGCCATGACGAAAATAAGTTATTCCTTTTCTTTGGCAGATAGACACACAACCCCTTTAAACCACACTATAATTGACATGGAGGGACATGAAAAAGTTCATTACTACTACTGAACAGTGATGCCTTCTACTCATGTGGCACAAGATACCTCTATCGCAACATAAAACCTGTCTACAACTCCGTTATTGCGTCAAACAATAACATCCTGGAATTTCAAAGAGATGAGCGAGACGCCATACACCTGGCCTAGAGTTAATTCATTCAGTTGCCATTCCTGCTCCAGTTGAGTTATGCAAATTATTTTCCGACCTGTCTTGTGACAATATAACAGGAACAAACGTAGAGAAAAGGAAAGGGAAAAGGAAAGGTGGCAAGCGGGGCACTGTACCAAGGGCAATTTAAACAATACGTATGATAAATGAAGCAAATCCAACCTAGAGCCTCCGACAAAAAAAAAAAAAAGAGGAACTTGAGCGACTGTGTGTCGTGGGGTAGTATAATTGATAAGATAGTACGATAAATGACATCGATCGGAATAAAGCTGAACTGCCAAAAGAAACACAAAGAAAGAGAGAGAAAAAAAAAATGATAGCGTCCTGCGGGTCTCGAACATCTCGTCCTAAGGTAGTGCATAATGACCATGCAGCGCGCTAAGTGGCTATTGACCGATTCGGGTTCGTTGAGGGCAGCAGACATTTTACGGCACAGGGCGCAGCCATAGTGGGTGTATCAGCCGACCCCCCCTGCTCTCCCCCACCCCGGGGCAACATGTTTACACGCACTTGTAACAAAGGTTCGCGCACTAAGCAAGCATTCGCGCACTCAGTACGAGACGCCTATTGGCTAAAGCAGTTTTTCATTCTGCGCGCGTGCTAATGTAGGGAGAGGGGTGGGGGAGTGCGGAGGGGGGGTCGGCTGATACACCCACTATGGCTGCGCCCATGCCAAAAATACACATAGCGCGTCACAGAATCGGTCAATAAAGCCACACGGCTTTACCGGAGATTGGATGTGAAATTTATCTTTAATCTTTTTATATATATATATATATATATATATTTATCTTAAATATTTATACCATATACAACATGAAAAAGTTCATTACTACTACTAAACAGTGATGCTTTCCATTCATGTGGCACAAGATACCTCTATAACAACATATAACCTGTCTACAACTTCGTTATTGGGTCAAACAATAACAACCTGGAATTTCAAAGAGATGAGCGAGACGCCATACACCTGGACTAGAGTTAATCAATTCAGCTCCCATTCCTGCAAGTTATTTAAACATACATGTTCCTACCTATCCTGTTACAGTATAACAATAACCAATGAAGAGAAAAGGAAAGAGCAAACGAAAGGTGGCAAGCGGGACACTGTAACAAGGGGCAATTTACAACATTAAGTGTGACAAAATTAATGAAGCAAACCCAATCTCCAAACTCTAATACAAAACAAGGGAAATAGAGCAGCCGTGTTCACGGGTTACGTACACTTGATAAAGTAATACGATAAATGACATCGGAGTAAAGCTGAACTGCCGAAAAAAAAAGAGAAAAAAAGAAAGAACGGATAAAAGTCCTGCGGGAGTCGAACCTCTCGCCTTCCGGTATGGCGTTATGAACAACCAGCGCGCTAACCGATTATGCCACATGGCTGTCCTGAAGATCGAGTGCGAAACTTAAATCTAAATACTATCGTGACAGTGTTGACTTGTGATGGCGCTATTCAACTTCCCACAAGTGGCAGCGTGGATTCGATCAATATACAGTTGCAAAGAAAAATTGGGAATCGTTCCGTACAGATTGCATTCTCATTTTCAGTTTTAAATTGCAAAATTGTCAACCTGATGAGGAGATTTGAAAACATAAAATGCATGATTACTAAAGCTTGTTGTCTCAGCTACAACATATTTATGTTTCAGAGGAAATGGAGTAAAATCAGATGAGGTAAAGGTGCTTAAACGTTGTCAAGTCAATGCATGGTTTAAAAAAAAATCACCTCCCATAGACATAACACGTAAACTTGTCTGATTTTGAGTCTTTACCTTTAATCACAATTTCTAGTATGATGACGTCATCATATTTCAAAACCATCACATGGCCTTGAAAGGCAAATGTTCAAAGTGCAACATACATGTATCTGAATTTGGGGTAATATTGAGCTTAAACAACAGAGATACGAGCAAATGAATGTCAGAAACAGTACCTCAAAAAAATCAATTCCACTTTTTTGATTTAAAATGACGATATGATGACGTCATCGCGTATTCCTGGCAATACTGATACTTGGAATGTTACTTACAATTCATATACTTTTGTAATATGCAATAGAAATATAGGGTCAACGGACGATTTAAAGAGCTATGGCGAAATAAACAAAGACATGTTTTTTCACTATATTTGCAGAAAGACGCGCACGCGGAATTTCAACTTTGACGCCAGTGCATTCCTTTGTTATAGGTCGTAATCGATCGGAAATCAATGGATATTATTACTCAAAGTATCAGGAATCCAAATCAGTCAAAAAAAAAATGCATTTTCACGTTGCTTACGGGCTCTGCGCGCGAAATTGCGCGGACGGACGCGCACGCGAGAAAATGTTTGAAACGCTTAAAATTGTCTGAAACTTCGAGATTTCCCATTGGGAAGTCGTTTTGAGCCTTTTAAAATTTTGACGCGCGCTTACGCGCGCGTAATGATGACCTGTGTAACTAGCGTTAAAAAGTAAGATAGAGCGTGACCTGAACTTCATGTCCACCGAAAATGATACAGAAATGACATCTAGTTATGAAGTTATGATCGATCATGTGACAAGGTCCGAAAATCACAAAATGGCGCCTAGATGACGTCATAGATATGTTACTGTCATGAAAACCTTATTGTGGCTAGATTTTGTCATGAGACATGTTGACTGAAAATGTCATGTTATTTCGTAATGTCATTCTTGAGATATTGACAACACAAAATTGTCCAGAAAGAAAGAAGAATAAAAAAAAATAAAGAGAGATTTTGACAATCACAATAGGTGATACGCTGATAGCGTATCACCTAATGACAAAAATAAATCAACTGTATGTAAAATGTCCAAAATCGTTTCACCCTGTAGTCCCTATTTTCTGACTCAAGCAAATAACGTGTAGTAACTCTACGAGAATTAAGCAAAATTGTTTCAAATTTATATGAAAGTTTATGCCAAACTGTACAATTCCTAATTCCAACATGAAAAAGGACAATATGTGATGCCATGTGACTTCTGCTGCTTTGCTAAATCACAAATTCTTCTGGAGTTTCTCACTTCCAGTGAGTTGGGAAACTTTGCATCTCTGCAGGTCATGCCCAAGAAAACATAAAGGAGCTGTGCCGCAAAACACTTGTAAGGCCTCCTCCCTATCATGGAATATGCATTCATGTACCATGTTGGACCCGTTCAGGCCAAACAATAAGTGCAATGTTGCTATGCTCACTTCATCTGCAATTACTACTTGGTACAGATGAACAAGTAGTGTTGCCGCCATGCTTCACCAGTTACATTGGACTATACTTCAAGAGCGCAGGGCTCAAGTCAAGGTAGTAATGCTGTATGGCATCATCTACTCACTCATTGACATACCACCAGATATCTCACACCCTACATGGGTAATTGGCAGCACTGCTCCCCCCTCAGGGGGAAGGGTCTAGAAAAGGTGACCTGAAGAAAGCTTGCCTCATCTTCATCCTGTCAGCATGCTGACTTGTCATCTACCATGTGGTCAAAACATGAAAGAAATACAAAAGAAGAACTCAAACTCCTGCTGCCAGAAAATCATTTTATGTGTTGGAGCCTCAAACATCAGGACACTCATGGACAACCAAAACTGTGCAACAGACCAGACCGTCAAACATCACAGAACTGCAGAGATATGTACAGCATAGATGTTGCTGCCCTCAGCATGACACGCCTTGCAGACACAGTGTCCAGATCACTGAGGCTGCTGGAGCTGGATACACTTTCTTTCTGTCAGGGGAGGCACCGGACGAAGGCAGGGAAGCATGGAGTTGGCTTTGCCATTCGTACTGCACTCATCAAGAACCTGGGGTCCTTCCAAAAGGAATCAGCAACTGCCTGATGGTGATGAGAATCCCTCTACAAGGCAAGATGCACCTGATACTCAACAATGCTTTAATACACCCCCCCCCCCCTCCCATGACCTACACTCTGGAGCAAAACGAACTGCATGTTCTATCAGAACCTCTCCAAAGTTCTACGGTCAGTTCCTAAAGACAACAAGCTGCTGATACTTGGGGACTTCAATGCCCGTGTACATGTAGGCAGAGATGTTCAGTCTACCTTGGCCAGATGTCATTGGGCCACATGGCATCGGCCATGAAAACACCGATGGCCAACTGCTACTCACCCACTGTGCTAAACAGGGACTCACCATCACCAACACCCTGAACTAACTGCCTGACATTTAGTGACAAGCACTCACCTGTATGCACCCTAACCCTGTTGTGGGTGTTGGGGTCGCTGTTGCAGTTCACTTATGTACCAAAGATCCAAGTAATGGCACCTGATTGACCATGTGATCACTAACTAGGCGCCCAGGACATTCACACCACAAGGGCAATGAGGGGAGCTGACTGCTGGACAGACCACCTGCTGTTGAGGTGCAGACTGTCCTTTTCCATCATCAGTAGACACAGATGCCAGAAAGCTGAATGCTAAGAAGAAGCTGAACGTCCAGAAACCCAATGTAATGATCCAAAAGAAGAGACCCTCTTCATTCTTTAACATGTAAACCATGACAGGTTTGTTACTATGTTAACTGTGGACATTGTCACTTGTAAGTTTTTTCATTCCATACCACTAGGCTACCTATGCACAAACTGTTGGCCATCAAGGGACAAAGGAATTAGGACATAAGTTTAATTCTTCCCAGATACAACCAGATTGTATTAATTTGTGGAATGCTCATAAGAAGAAGACACCTCTTTTGCACTGCACACTGCACACTAACTACACGCAGCCGCTGTCGCAAAGCGACAGCGGCTGCACGTCTACTCCTTCGCAGACGTTGTTATTTTCAGCGGTGGGTGTACGTTTCCTTCGTGAATATCTTTATTAATCGTGGAAAACTAAAATATAAGGAATCCCCGTAATCTATGATAATCATTCAATAATCAGTATGCGTATTTTTTTTTAATTACGTCAAAAACCCACTGAAATCCGTCCTTAAAATCAGATCTGTAAGCGTCCGTATGGCTTCACTCCTCATCTTCTGCGTGTTATTGAATAGCAATCACTCTCCTATACTACAACGTAGCTAGTCGGAGCGGAAGTGGATGAGCTAGTCGGAGCGGAAGTGACGTCAAATCATGAGAGCAGCACGCGCGGAAATACATGTACGTAGAAGACGACAAGCTTTACGTAACACAAGAAACGCACGGGCGTACGTAAAATGCTACCACTGTACCTCGGGTTGAGCGTTCGTGGTAGTTTGTTGATTTTGTGAATCATCGCACAATCTACTCCGAAAAATTCAACAATAAGGTTTACCGTTTGGATACCAACAAAACACCAAATTCAACTCAACCATCAGCAAAATATGATATAGGTGGGTGGTATGTACTGTTAAAATCAAACAAAATAAAAGACATTTTTGTGGTCTTGCCGTCAAAAGCGACGGTCGTTTACAACGTTTAAACACATGTCAGACTACTGTTTGCACAGCGGTCTGGTCAGGCTAACTAACTGCACACAGCTGCACATGAACATTGTTTTCACTTTTCACCAGTTCACAGCATTTTAAACGGCATACTCGTGAAATAGGCCCCACCACTGCGTGTGCGTACAAATACTACGGCGGCTCGCCTGTTTATACTCGTGAATTCAGCCCCACCGTGTGGCGTTCATCGGTACATAAGCACGGCGGTGGGGCTTTCTTCCACAGTAATAGTCAGTATAATACTCGTGAATGGGGTCGGGCTAACTCGGCCCACGGGACATCTCGTCCCACCCGTCGAGGGTGGGCCGAGTTGTCCCACTCGTTGGTATCGATAGTGATCGTGAGCGCTCGTCTGTCTTTGAGTTTATTTCGTCTTTATGACGTCTTTTCTAACCGTAATTTTCATGGAATTGTGCTCAGTGGTTTCTGTAAAGAATATTTGCCAACTTTTGGGGGATACAACGACGTAAAAATGAAATTTCAGACGTTTTTATCGCGGTTTGCGATCCCCATAGGTTCACGTTCATTTCGCGCGGTGGGCTAACTCGGCCCAGCTAAGTTTTAGCTGTTGTTTTGTCAGTAAATCTCCGTAAAAATATCAATTTTATCATGTTTGAAGGTGTATTCAGGGTTCCTTCAACTAATTTCATCTTCGAGGGAATTTAATTTTGCACATGTTTGGTGAAATGTTGGATATTTGTTCGCATGATTTCATCTTTGCCGTATCCGCACCGCACTGGTCTCGCCACCAGCAGCTCGCTCACGCATCGATCACTGTGGCAGAGTTGAGCCAGGGAGGTGGAAGAAAGATCTTTCTTCCACCTCCCTGGTTGAGCTGAGCAGCGCCATGCCCATGCCCACTCTCCGCGAGGCACGGGGCGGCGCGGGGCACCCGCGCGAACGGCACAGAGGGAGCAGCCAGCCACTCCGTACCCCGTACCCGTATCCCCAGTAGAGAAGAAATCAAATTACATTATGTAGCAGATCATTCGATGTGACCTATATGAAGGTCATTATATGCATTTGATTTTAACTCTTAAATGTTTTGTTGTTGCTGTTGTTGCTGATTTTATGTATAGATCTGCGTTCTACTCAAAAGTTATTTCTGTCCAATTTATGTTACCGGTACCTTTTTTCTTAATAAAAACAAACAAGCAAAAGTCAAGGGGTGAGTCTGTTTATGGGCATTACCGTGGAAATTAATAAATTGTTTGATATCCAGTGGTCAGTTATTTGACCTGTAGATATGGATGGTTTGGTTGAATGGTTGATATTATGAAACCGGTAATGAAATGTAGTGCTAGCTAGATTGGCCTTGTTTATGATTGTAGGGCCTACCTTTTGTGTTGACTTTCAAAAATAAAAAGGAATTGTTTTTGTTTTGATGACATTGCCATTTTTGCCATGGGAATCCTTACCCTAATTCAAGAGAAAAATCCTCTGCCACCTGTACCTGCACGATAATGGCCAACCGTCAAGTTCTTTTTCTTTTTTGTAATTTCCTTTTTATATATGTACTGTATATACAGTGTAAGTCTCTCTCTCTCCCTCTACTGTATCCAGGGAGGTGAGACTCCTGCTGTATCTATGTTATGTATACTGTGATGATCTATTGAACCAAACTTGGACTTAAACATATCATTTTGTTTTGTCATTTTAACATCTATTACTTTATCATTTCCTCTCTATTTTTTTTTTCTTGAATAACAGAACATTCTCATTTGACTTGAAATAATACTTTCATTTTTAATTATCACATTACCAAGTATCATCTGTGTACAAAGCTTTCTTTCCACAACTGCATTGTAAAGTTCTGTATTTTTTAATGATTCTTCGTCTGGCTCTATAGATCACCTACTGCCAATATTTCCGCTTCCTTTCCCCGTCTCTCTTTCACTCGTCCATCAACCCATTCTTTTCTTATGCGTGATCAATGTGTTTGTCAAGTGTCAAATGAGATTTGATTTGAAACACTGCATACTTCATGTGAATTGCACACCAGTATTTTTTTTTCCGAATTCATATTTACATAGAACTAGTGTGTGCATATCTACACTGATGTTCAATGTAGACAAATTTGATATCTTTAATAAAAAAGAAAGTCTCAAGTAGCGCTGTACTATGGATTAAAAAACATATGTGACAAAAACATCATTTTTTTTTTTAGAGTCATCACACTTCATCATCGGTGAATAGTGTGCATTCATAAAATGTGAATTCAATTCCACCACATTTTATAGTGTGTTATAACGGTAATCAGTGGCGTACCGTGGGTCAAGACATTGGGGGGGCACCTCATGGCAGCAACATCACAATTGCATAACGTATCAATTAAATGCGAGCGAGCGGAGCGAGCGAGCTTGAAAATTTTGACATTTTACAGTCCCCAAACTGCCGTTTGTAGCTATATATAATAATACATGTATGTATATGTATTTGCTTTGGAAATTAAGGGGGTTGAACCGGGCGCAGTTGCTGGCAGTAACATCACGAGAATGGCATAACGATTAAATGCGAGCAAGCGAAGCGAGCGAGCTTGAAAATTTTGACATTTTACAGTCCCCAAACTGCCGTTTGTAGCTATATTTTGTCGCTTTGGAAATTCAGGGTGGGGGGGGGGCGCACCGGGTGCAACTGCTGGCAATTACTGGCAGTAATATCAGGAGAATGGCATATAACGGTTAAATGCGAGCGAGCGAAGCGAGCGAGCTTGAAAATTTTGACATTTTATGTTCCCGAAACTGCCGTTTTTAGGTATATTTTTTCGCTTTGGAAATTAAGGGGAGGGGGCGCATCGGGCGCAACTGCTGGCAATTACTGGCAGTAATATGAGGAGAATGGCATATAACGGTTAAATGCGAGCGAGCGAAGCGAGCGAGCTTGAAAATTTTGACATTTAATGTTCCCAAAACTGCCGTTTTTAGGTATATTTTTTCGCTTTGGAAATTAATGGGAGGGGGCGCATCGGGCGCAACTGCTGGCAATTACTGACAGCAACATCAGGAGAATTGCATAGCGATTAAATGCGAGCGAGCGAAGCGAGCGAGCTTGAAAATTTTGACATTTTACAGTCCCAAAACTGCCGTTTGTAGCTATATTTCTTCGCTTTGGAAATTAAGGAGAGGGGGCGCACCGGGCGCAACTGCTGGCAATTACTGACAGCAACATCAGGAGAATTGCATAGCGATTAAATGCGAGCGAGCGAAGCGAGCGAGCTTGAAAATTTTGACATTTTACAGTCCCAAAACTGCCGTTTGTAGCTATATTTCTTCGCTTTGGAAATTAAGGAGAGGGGGCGCACCGGGCGCAACTGCTGGCAATTACTGACAGCAACATCAGGAGAATTGCATAACGATTAAATGCGAACGAGCGAAGCGAGTGAGCTTGAAAATTTTGACATTTTATAGTCCCAAAACTGCTGTTTTTAGCTATATTTGTTCGCTTTGGAAATTAAGGGGAGGGGGCGCACCGGGCGCAACTGATGGCAACTACTGACAGCAACATCAGGAGAATGGCATATAACGGTTAAATGCGAGCGAGCGAAGCGAGCGAGCTTGAAAATTTTGACATTTTACAGTCCCAAAACTGCCGTTTTTAGCTATATTTTTTCGCTTTGGAAATTAAGGAGAGGGGGCGCACCGGGTGCAACTGCTGGCAATTACTGACAGCAACATCAGGAAAATTGCATAACGATTAAATGCGAACGAGCGAAGCGAGTGAGCTTGAAAATTTTGACATTTTATAGTCCCAAAACTGCTGTTTTTAGCTATATTTTTTCGCTTTGGAAATTAAGGGGAGGGGCGCACCGGGCGCAACTGCTGGCAACTACTGACAGCAACATCAGGAGAATGGCATATAACGGTTAAATGCGAGCGAGCGAAGCGAGCGAGCTTGAAAATTTTGACATTTTACAGTCCCAAAACTGCCGTTTTTAGCTATATTTTTTCGCTTTGGAAATTAAAGGGAGGGAACGCACCGGGCGCAACTGCTGGCAATTACTGACAGCAGCATCAGGAGAATTGCATAACGATTAAATGCGAGCGAGCGAGCTTGAAAATTTTGACATTTTACGGTCCAAAAACTGTCGTTTGTAGCTACATATATATTTTTTCGCTTTGGAGGGAGGGGTTGCCCGGTGCGCCCCCTGGATCCGCCACTGGAAGTCAAGGGTGTCGGTTTATGTTCATGATTGGGGGAGGTATGACCAGCGAGGGGGCGTCGAAGTGACCAAGCGGGAGAAGGATGTCCAAAATCTGCACCTTATATATAGAGCATCCCCTAATTTGTTTGTGTTTGTGAGTGTGTGTGTTTCATATAGATGGAAAAGTTAGGAAATAGCCAAGGTCAAGTCTTATTATTGGCAATGCAAGGCAATATAGACTAGTATGTAAAGCAACACTGCAAAATCAATGATCAAGCTTTGATAGCAAATGTGTACAACCTATCAAACATCACATTGCGCAACATTGCAGCGACTCTTTTTGCCATTCCGATGTTCTGAGTACACTGCGCACATCCTGCTGGTATTCAAAATGCCAACCAGGAATCACACTGAATCACAATCTTTTGTCGTCTCTGGGCTTTCTGAACAATGTTTCGCTTATTATCTCTTTAATTATATGGTTAAAAGAAATCTTAGAAAATATCTTTTTTCTTGATCATCCTTTCATGTCGATTTCAAAAGCAGTTTACTAACCCTTGAATTACCATTTTGGTAGGGTTTTTTTTTCTTTTTTTCTCCTTTTTTTTTTTTTTTTTTTTTTTTTACCAGCGGATTGGGGGGGCACGTGCCCCCCCATGCCCCCCCGTAGTTACGCCACTGACGGTAATACAACATTTGTTCCTGTGACCTTGTAACAATTGCTCTGGTGTATCATTTTCTCCAAGGACTTGGGATCAAGGTTAGGATTGTGATAGCAGTATTTTGTATTTATTGGTTTTCCACTGATTGCAATACAGTATAAGACAAATAACCATAAATCAAAATGATTACAAATAGTCAAAATAAGAATTACAGTAAAGATTAAAAAAAAAGAGCAGCTTACAAGATTGAGGCATGGCCATGGAGACTTTGCAAAACATATAAGGGGCTGAAAGGATATCCAAAGCACACCAGAGACAGCCCCACAAACCAACAGGAACTTACTCCATAGCTACACAGTGTAGAAGCCAGATCCCATTTATTATGAAGTTGGAGGTACCGGGTACACATCGGTGTTTTGTTGATTTTTCCTCTATGAATTTGCACATGGATAGCTATGTAAACATTAGTCCTGCATGCTTCAAGTCATAAACATAATTTACATAAACTTAACATATCTAAATTAACTAATAGGACCAATATCCAACATGTCAGGAGGATGCATATCACCTTCCATGTACCCGAAACAATTTACGCAAAAAACAATAAAACAAAACAAAACAAAAAATCCATTGTGTATTAAGTTCACCATGGGCCTAGTTATTGGAATGAACTTCCCAATATGCTGCACCGCACCACCTTCTTTCAAACATACTCTTACAGTCTTAGGCTGCGTTCACATAGGAGTATACTATTCGGGTATACGGTGCTCGTTTTCGAGGGCACACAAATATAGCTTGAATCGAACGACAGGATTTCCCAACACCGGTTCACATAAGAGGGCACTATTCGAAAATGCCGAATAGCATAGAATAGTATAGTGGGAATCGTGCTTGTTCGATTTTCGAACAGCGTATACCATTTCTTGTTTATGAAATGATGACGATTTTGGTCTCAATTTGCCCTTGAGCAAAAATAAGCATGTAGACTGACATTCTGATGCAGTTTAGAAATTTTTAATAAGATTGCTGGGATGGTTGTGTACGAGGAAGAAATCCGGATGGTGCAGGTGATGGTGTACTGGGTCGACTTGACGGCGCATAGCGAATAGCGAATACCGTATACCGAATACTTCTATGTGAACGCAGCCTTAGGCTGCGTTCACATAGAAGTATTCGGTATTCACTATTCGCTATTCGGGCACCGAGTACACCATCACCCGCACCGTCAACTCACCATCCCATGCAGTGAGGATTTCTTCCTCCTACATCCCAGCAAATCTTATTAACAATTTCTAAACTGCATCAGAATGTCAGTCTACATGCTTATTTTTGCTAAAGGGCAAATCCAGACCAAAAGTGTCATTATTTCATAAACGAGAGACGGTATACGCTGCAAGAAAATCGAACAAGCTCGATTCCCACTTTGCTATACTTTTCGCAGCTATTCGGTACTTTCGAATAGTGCCCTCCTATGTGAACCGGTGTGAGGAAATCCTATCGTTCGATTCAAGCTATTCGCGTGCCCTCGAAAAACAAGCCCGAATACCCGAATAGTATACATCTATGTGAACGCAGCCTTAAAGCAACATCTTATTAGCAGCTACGGCACGCAAGTGCATACCGGGTACCTGGTAGTAAACTTGTTGCTTTTTTTCCTTGTCTATTCTTCTACTCCGGAGGGATCCTAACCAGGAATGCAGGTATTGATCAGCCTGCCTGTTACATTCCACAAGTCCTTCATTATTGTACCTGATTTCAGAATTCTTGTACGTGGCAGCTTGCCGGTTACCATGGTCACACAGTCTGGTTCTCAGTAGGAGCCCTGCTGGAATGTGACTCCTGATGAGCTTATTCTCCATGTATAAGTTGCAGCTGAACAAACTTGCTGGTATGTATAGGCCCCATCATATTTCTAGGACCCCGTTTACAGTGCGGGGCCAGGCTCGGCCGCGGCTCGGCCGCGGCCGAGTCCGGCCTCAATTGCGCGGCCGAGCCTCGCAATTTTGTCCGTTTACACTGCTGGGCTCGGCCGCGCTTTTGATTCAAACCTTTAAATATTTTGTCGTAGTGGCGCTCTGCTTGTAAACAAACGCAATTTGGTATTGTCTGGTTTTCAGACCCTTTGCCAAATGAATTCCGTGGCGACGAAGTCGCCGTTCGGGCAAAGGCCTTTGCCGAAGGAAAAAATCCTTTGCAGGACAAAACCATCTTAAACTATACTAGTTTTCCACGTTGAGGGGGTTAATATCCTGAATAGCGAAAGAAACATGCAGAGGGTTTGGAAGCTAGACTAAAATTGGCCGCGCAATTGGCCGCGCATTTGGCCCAGTTTGCGTTTACACCAAGAAAAGGCCGGGCTCGGCCGCGGCTCGGCCGTGGCCGAGACCACCTCCAGAGCGAGGCCAAATGCGAGGCCAATTTTGGCCTCGCATTTGGCCTTTTGCGCGTTTACACTGAAGCGGGGCTTGGCACGGCCGCGGCCGAGCCTCGCACTGTAAACGGGGTCTAGTACCATAGCCCAATTCCAAACTCACCTTTGACTTCATGCTGAGACAGACTGCTGTACATTTTTATTTTGTCTGTACTATTTTCATGAGAAATATGAAAATACATGTAAATTGAAATTGAGAGTAACAGGAATGGAAGAGACCAACTAAAATGTAAAAACCCAACTCACTATGACTACAAATGAAAATAAACTGGACGAAGGTGTCAACAAGCTAAGGTGAGAACTTATTTCTTCTTTTTCTATGTCACTGTCGAACATCCCAATGTAGTGGCCGACTGGACAAGGGAAGTTAAGTTCGGACTACCGAACTTAATATGGAATGTTAAACCAGGGAGGTGGAATCTTCCACCTCCCTGGTTAAACAAAAGAGTAGGTGTGGTGTGAAAGGGATGAACACATGAATGGGAAAGGAATGAGGGCGATAAAAAGAAACAGCATACAGGTCAATGAGAATGTGTGTCAACCTATGAACCTATACAATTACAAACTGAACAAAATATAATGATCTGAGATTGAAAAGAATGAAATAGCCAAGAAGCTCAACAAATTCAAGTTTGCTGTCTTACCGTGGGCCTACATAATAGCAGGCCATCATAATACAATTTTAGGCGCAGGTAAGAAAAAACGTGAAATATTAGCTTTGTCAAAAGTTATAGGTGTTACAAAAAAAAAAATCCCACTTTTGATCTTCAATGCAATGTAGTTCCAAAACTAGTACTACATTACAATCTCAGAGCTTACCTGGTCATATTTTCCCCTACCAGGCCCTACTACTACTTGCAGTATCCATCCTGCACAAGTCTGCATGCAATTCAATACCACAGAGTTTACTGGTCTATCCTGCCAGAGAAGTAATACCTGGTACTTGGGCGTAAAAGAAAGAAAGAACATACATGTACTAATGTAAAATTAATTTCAGGGCCAATAGTATTCATTGTTGTAACAAGGTGCAGTCTATATGACAATTCAATGATAAAGTGATTAGGTTGCTACATAGATGTACTTCGATCACAATGTAATTTACTATTGCTTTATCTGCTGCTTTCGTTACAAGGTTATATATTCCATTCATTTCAGTACTGGTATAACAGTATTTCTTCAAATTCATGAAATTCTTCCGTCGAGATGTTTTTTTAATGCAAGTGATTGACAAATTGCCCTACATTGATGTAATAATTATCTCTATAAATCATCATATTTACATAAACATTTATATCGATGTACGTGTAGGGCAATTTGTCAATCATTAGCAGTAACAACAGTATTTCTGTTAGCAATTATAGTACATTGAATAAATATCACTTTGAAAACAGACTTCACCATAGTACTAGTAAATCATTTCAGACACAAAAAAGTGACATTTTCACATATTAAAACTCGTATTATTTCACAAATATTACATATTCGTAAATTAAGGAGCAGTGTCCCAACATAGCGAATAGTGTCATCCGAGTCACATGATAATTGCCAACAATACAGCATGCATCAAAATTGTTATTTTATGTGTGTGTTGTGTGTGTGTGTGTTTTTGGTTTTTTTTTAATTCAGTATCAATCATTAATAATAATAATAATGCTGATGCTGGGGGATAGACAGAAAAACAGCAAAATGACAACTGCAAACTGCATGAGGTTGGAATACATATTATTGAGTCATCCTGGAAAAAAAAATATCAGAAAAAAATAAAAGACAAAAAAAAAAATAAGAAAAAAAGAAGAGTCAAGCAACCCCCTATATGCCCAGCCTTTAGCAGAAACCCTTGCCCTTTCACCTTGGCCTTGGCTGGCGGTAGCACACCAGCACGCGACGTTGCAGCAAAACACAGTTGAGTTGAAACAAGTTGCTCCCTCTCTAGCTCTCAGCCAGCTCAAAGTTCAAGACAATGGATAGGAAAATGCCAACTGACTACTGCCTAGAATTTAGTACTACTCACGCGAGAAAATTGGGAAGTGCAGTAAATGACGCCTTTTCCTCCAATTTCAACCACCGCCCGTATCCGTAGCGACGTTTACGGAGTGGCTGGCTGCTCCCTCTGTGCAGTTCGCGCGGGTGCCCCGCGCCGCCCCGTGCCTCGCCGAGAGTGGGCATGGGCATGGCGCTGCTCAGCTCTGCCACAGTGATGCGTGAGCGAGCTGCTGGTGGCGAGACCGGTGCGGTGCGGATACGGCAAAGATGAAATCATGCGAACAAATATCCAACATTTCAGCAAACATGTGCAAAATTAAATTCCCTCGAAGATGAAATTAGTTGAAGGAACCCTGAATACACCTTCATACATGATAAAATTGATATTTTTACGGAGATTTACTGACAAAACAACAGCTAAATCTTAGCTGGGCCGAGTTAGCCCACCGCGCGAAATGAACGTGAACCTATGGGGATCGCAAACCGCGATAAAAACGTCTGAAATTTCATTTTTACGTCGTTGTATCCCCCAAAAGTTTGCAAATATTCTTTACAGAAACCACTGAGCACAATTCCATAAAAGTTACGGTTAAAAAAGACGTCACAAAGACAAAATAACCTCAAACACAGACAAGCGCTCACGATCACTATCGATACCAACGGGTGGGACAACTCGGCCCACCCTCGACGGGTGGGACGAGTTGTCCCGTGGGCCGAGTTAGCCCGGATCCTCGTGAATGCGGCCCCACCAAACGGCGTTTACGCGAGATGCATACGGCGGTGGGGCCCATTTCCACAGCATAGCATCGTTCGTCCTCCCTTTCTCCCGTTTTTTTCTTTGGTCTTCTACTTTTTATTCTCGGAAGTGATAATATTTACAATATGTAAGTTTACAGTTCAGATAAAAACATGTTAAATACATGTATTTTTAATAACGTTAGTTAATGAATTCTGATGAAAGGCTATAGATCTACCGCATACCGTGAAAGTAGTCTAGAGACAGAAACAGATTCATACCTACATTGTGGAACTGGAAGATTAACTATGTCTTTGTAGAGTAAATTTAGATCATCTGGACGAGTATGCTTCTTCGCTTGTGCACTGTGAAGAATAAGTAAGATCAAGAAGTGAACACCTTGTTGAATGTTGTGCACCATCTACCTGCTAGTATAACCTGGAGCAGCCTCGCGCCTGCTGTGTTAGCTGTGCGTGCGTGGTGTGCGATGTGGTGAACACAAAGTTGGATCATAATTATACAGAACCCCTCTATGTGTGAACACGATCGTAGATCAGGTGACCCGTGAAGTCATGTGACTTGGTGTAAATTTCTGCAGGGAAGGAAGAACAAGCGGAGCGGAGCAGGAGGATCGAGAGCTAGCTGATGTCCTTTGCAGGCTTTGGATAGAATCATGGCACTGATGTTCACGGAAACTAACAGGTCGGCGTTTTTTACAAAGCAAAGAGCCTTTCACCGTTATCTTCTTTTTTATTTTTAACCACAGACATGAGTATGATTTGCCGATTTGTCTACGTAATTTACACGACATGAGGGTTACGTAGACTGTACGTGTCGCGTGTTGGGGTCGCTGGCCTGATGCGGATAGAGCAGAGGATGGTGTCTGCAGTGCAGTTAGTGCAGTGGTGGCAGTGCAGCAGAGACTCCAACCCCAAGCACCTTCTGATCTGGAGATTCTCCCGCCCGAAACCCCTAGCAAACGGGAGACTCCAAGTTGATGTGTGCGAAGCGCGAAGTTCCTAGGGATCTAGATGTTCTCTGGTACTACTGTACGAGCTGAAATTTTCGCGTACAGGTATTTTCGCGAATTGCTACTTGGAGGACATTTTGGCGTGTTGTTAATTTCGCGGTTGCGAGGGTCTAACCGAACTTAGCTATTAGCGCGTTGATATTTTCGCGTGTTGTTATTTTCGCGGTTACCACCGCGAAAATTTCAGCTCGTACAGTATCTACTACATGATCTAAGGCTTTACGATAGCAATAAGTAAGAAATCCTTTCCACCGGGAGACACAGAGCCAGGGCGGGGGAAATCAAATCTCAAGCGGGAGAACGGGAGATTTTGCAAAAATGGGCTTTCGGCGGGAGATCTCCCGTCAAAAACGGGAGAGTTGGAGTCTCTGGTGCAGTGGCAATAATATGGTGATATTACAAAAAATTTTTTGAATAAAAGATGCAGTAGGGTCTTCTTCTTCTTCTTCTTCTTCTTTTTTCTTTTTCTTCTTCTTCTTCTTCTTCTTCTTCTTCTCCTCCTCCTCCTCCTCCTTCTTCTCCTCTTCTTCCTCCTCCTCCTTCTTCTTCTTCCTCTTCGTACTTGCTTGGGTACAAATTACTGTCCAGCAACCCTATATGAATATTAGCCCGACCAGACGCTGTTAATACGCTGCGCGAATACAGCGTCTGACCAGTGAGCAGGCACCTACAAAGTGAGGAACCACAACACAACTACAAAACTCATGAAAATGTATTACTTATTTTATAAAAAAAAAATGTACATGTTACCAAATGTTGCTCACAAGTTTGTATTACAGAAGGTTCGTAAGTCCATTGAGAGCCCTCGTGATAAGTCCGTGGAACAAAAGCATGACACTTTCTGGCGGATTCGGTGACCGTCGCGGTTCATCGTTGCAGAATTCAAAACGGCGCCCTGGCTTCTGCAAATTACAGATGTATGCGTATGCGCTTGAGAACGTATTACAGAACCTATATGTACTTGAGTGCGTGCGCTGCTTGAGTGTATGTAGCAGCCATAGAGATATATACTATGGTAGCAGCACGGTCGACAGCGCGACCTGCATTCAGCAGATCATGTGCATCGAAATGGCCTGGCGTGAAATACGATGTACACGTATCGTGATACCGTTGGCAAGCCGTTCTCACACATATCAATATTGATAGCAGGTCTATATGAAGTCTCATTATTATTTTGTTTGTCAGATGAGTTTGAGGTGACAAAAAAATGATCTAAAGTATCAAAATTCAAAGCGATCGCATGCGATCGTTGAACTCTCTTCGTGTTTGGAGCTCCGCTGGTACAGCCCTGTCGCGCTACGTACGTACAGCGACTGGGCTGTGTGAATATGAATATTAGCCCGACCAGACACTGTTTATACGCTATGCGAATACAGCGTCTGACCAGCGAGCGGGCACCTTCAAAGTGGGGAACCACGACACAACTACAAAACTTATGAAAATTTATACGTTCTTTATAAACAATGTACACGTTACCAAACGTTTCAATACTCACCTTAAGTGCATGCTTGTATTACAGAAGGTTCGTAAGTCCATTGAGAGCCCTCGTGATAAGTCTGTGGAACCAAAAAATGACACTTTCTGGCGGATTCCCTGACACCGTCGGGGTTCATCGTTGCAGAATTCAAAATGGTGCCTTGATCTCTACTCTGCGGAGATATCTTTTGCGTGCGTGCGATGCGCTGCTTGCAGTGTTGGTGTACATGTAGCAGCACGCACGGTCGACGGCGCGACCTTTTGAAAGGGCCTCCCGATATTCGGAATGGCCTGGCATGAAAGACTATGTACCGTTCGCTAACCGTTCACACATGCTGCATATAACCATCATTTTAGGTAAGTTTTTAAATTCAAATTTCAATATTGATAGGATAGATATGAAGTCTCATTATCATTTTGTTTGTCAGATGAGTTTGAGGTGACAAAAAATGATCTAAAGTATCAAAATTCAAAGCGATCGCATGCGATCGTTGAACTCTCTTCATGTTTGGAGCTCCGCTGGTACAGCCCTGTCGCGCTACGTACGTACAGCGACTGGGCTGTGTATAGTTATATGAATATAAGATCTATAATATATGCAGGGGCCCCTAGACGACAGAGGTGCACTGGGGTGCTTGATATTGGTGCAGTGGCGTGGAGAGAGAAGTTAAAAGCTTGTTGCTTTTCTCTTGGTCCAAGACTTTGACATGAGTTTAATGCAGTGAAGGACCACTGTTTTGAGAGGAATTCAAGCTGCCATAATTCAACCATAAACGCCTTCCATGATTTGACAGCTAGTTACATGTAATTTAAAACCTATGCAGTATGCTTTTGGCACGCGAGGTCGAACCTGGGTGTTTTTTTTTTTTTTTTTTAAATCCTTGTTTGTAATGTCCGTGACTTCTGATGGCAGTGCATTCCACTCTGTGATAGCCCTCAGTAGAATTGAATGCCGAGTTGTTGCAGTCATTGTATTATTGCCAGAGAGAATGTGTTCTTTGTACTGTGGAGTTGAATCACATTGATTAAAAGACACCATTTTCCCCAGTGTTTTACAAGTTTGTATCTTCTCTAATTTCCTTCTAGGATAAAGAAGGCAGTGAGTCTAATCAATGAGATTGATTCTTCAAGATTTGCCAGGCTCCTCCAAAGAATTGTTCAGAAGCTTCATCTTAGGGTAAGTGGCAGGAACTTTGCTTCAAAAGGCAGAAATTGTCATGGAATATCTGAATTAAGTAGTTTCACTTTCAGATTATCAGATTTTTTGAACTAAACAAGCCTTAGAACCAAGAGTTCTCAACATTTGAATACAGTAGTTTTTTGTCCCCGCATGAAACGGACTCCGTACGTGTGTGTGTCTGTGCGTCTGTCCGTGCGTCCGTCTGTCCGTCCGTCCGTCCGTCTGTGTGTGCGTCTGTGTGTGATCAAAATGTTCAATTTGCTACTTCTCTGTCATTTATGAGCCAATTTTGATTCTGTTTACTTTATATGATAGCACTACATGGGAGCTTTGAAACTTTACACAGAAGTTCAGTTGTGACCTTTGACCTTGACCGTTGACCTATATTGTACATTTTGCTACAAAATGCTACTCCTTCGCCATTTCTAGCCCGATTTCGATTCCGTTTGCTTTATGTGATGGCACTAGGTGAGGGCTTCAAAACTTCTACACAGAATTTTGACCTTTGACCTTGATTTTTGACGTATATGGTACATATCAAAATTGCTACAAAATGCTACTTCCGGCGGGACATATATTACGCACGGTGTAATTTCTACTTTTCCTTGTGTTTGAAAGTCTTGGCTTGAATTTCAAATTTGGTAATTTTAGTTGTCTGACATGAGATGACTACCTACATACAAGTATGTTTGTAGAAATGTATTGTGAACAAGATGTCACATGCTTATTTTCCTCTTCAAATCAACCTTTTCCAATGCTTGAGGTAAAAGCTGATGAGTACAGCTGTATATCGATGTACACTTGTACAATGTAGTTTCCGACCTTTTCTGCAACAAGTTTACAATTCACATGTTGAAAGTGAGAAATCTAGTTGTTTTTCTTTTTGTATGCCACAGAAAGAGTGTACCAGGTATCCATCATATGTATTTTGCCATGATTTTTTTTTTCTATAAAGGCAAATTATACCCAAATATAATGGATTGCGTGAATGTAGCAATTCTAGTAGCATGCATTGAGTGAACTGTGAGGAAAATTGGACATTCCATTCCAAAGTAATTCATTTTTGTAGTTCCTGTACCACCATTACTGGATGATAAGACTGTTCATAACATCACTGTAGGGCAATACTATAAAGAAGATAATGTGAGAGAGTGCTTGACTTACACTTTATGTACCTTTTTCAGAAAGCAAGGAGAATACATGTAATATCAACCGTAGCATGTGCCAGTAATAAGTTGAGAGAATGTGTGTTTTTCAGTTACAAATAAAATAAATGTTGTGGTATTCTCAGTATATTTTCTTTACATTATATGTCATCCTGCAGTGACAATGAGAACTGATGTAGTCTTCTCATCCAGTAGTGATAGCACAGAATTTTTTTTTTTCTTAATGAAAGCTTTGAATGGATTGTCTGATTTTCCTCAAACTAATATGTTCTACTAAAGTTGCTGCATCAGCTTAATCCACATTAATATATTTGGGTATTCCCTGTTCTAAAGCAAATTTTGCAGTGTGAATTATTTTCATGAAAAATTTGCAACAGGCCGGAATATTCATGCCCTACTCCTAATGTACATGATTGTCCAAATGAAAAATCACTAGCTTTGGCTCTTGACAGAAAAAGAAAACAATTAACAGCTGTATTTCTTATTCCATTGTTGTACATGTAGTTCTTTCTTTAAATGAAACAAATCACTAACTTGGCTTTGAAGTCCCAATTTGCAAAAATTCAGTCACAAAATATGTGATATGTAATATACTTTCCATTTATCTACTAGGGAAAAGGTGGAGGAGATTGGTTTTGTAATTTTTTATCCGATTTACAGATGAGAAAGAAAGAATATCTTATATGCTTGTGAGAACACTATAAAATATTGGTTGGTTGCTGTAGCAATGCTTAAATGCTGCTGTGGCAGTTGATCTGTACAATTTTGTGATCTACGTGCACATATTGACTGAAATGGTTGTTTTTTTCTTGTTTAGGATGAGCACTCTTTTACAGAGGATGAAGAGGAGAAGCTTGAAGGAGCACTTGATCTCGAAAGAAGTGAACTTGAGTTGGTCCTAGAGACCACAGCCTTCATCCTAGAACAGGTCAGAACCTTGTCAAAATGACTGACTTTGTAACAGTCTGAAATGTGTCATTGTATCACACTCATTATGCATTGAATTTAACTTACCATTTCTCCCAAGATACAACTGTACATGTGTATGACTTTTTCCTGTAAATCTAATCTGTGGCAAACTGTATCTGAGCAAGAAGAATGTAAGCATGCCTTTTACCTCCAGGAGAATGACAATAGATCATGTTGAAATTGGCCTCATATTACCCATTAAAAGTAATTGTAATTGCTAGATGCCTCCAACCATTTTTGTTTGCAACTAGAATATGACCCTAATAGACTTACAGTACAATTACAGGCTGAGCCAAACAGTGACCAGTGAGCTACAGATCATTAAAAAAGGAAATACAGGATGACTTTCAGTACTATCAATACCTGATCAAAGTATTCCAGGTTTTAATTAGGGAATATTATAACAATGCAATTTATTTCTTCCAAATTTCATCGTCGTAGAGCAACCATCCATTGTCCTTATGAATGTCCTTGTCATTAATCTTAACAGGCTGCGTACCATCTGGCAAAACCTGGTGTCCTTAGTCAACAGCTTCAAAGCATTCACTTGAGCGAAGAAAAGGTTTGTTTGTCAGACAGGACAGTTATAGTGATGCCCTTTTATTTCACAAGGCTTAAAAACACACATAGTCTTTATCAATTTTGTGTCTTAATTATACCCCTGCCACACATATTGTGAAGGGGGTATATATATAGGAATCACCGTGATGTTGGTCAGGCGGGCGGTCAGTCGGTCAGTCTGTTGCAAAATCTTGCGCCGCAAACTCCTCCTACAGTTTTGAAGCAATTTAAATGAAACTTAGGGTAAATGATGATATTGAGGTATAGATGTACAAGACATGTTTTTTGTGTTTGTGGGACAATACGTTGCCATGGTAACCATAATTTTACCAAAACCTTGTGGATTGAATAACTTCCATAGTATTTAAGCAATCAATTTCATAATTGGTATCTATGATGATCTATAGGTGTAGTTGTGCAAGACACTCTTTGTGTTTGTACTTGACAAAACGTTGCCATGGTAACCGCATGTTTTCTTCGAAATCTTGTGGAGTGAACAACTTCCACAGTTTTGAAGCAATTGAAATCAAATTTGGTAGGCATTATGGCCTTGAGGCATAGATGTGGAACACAAAATTTTTGTGTTTGTCGGACAAAGCATTGCCATGGTAACCATAATTTTACCAAAACCTTGTGGATTGAATAACTTCCACATCATTCAAGCAATTGAGGTCAAATTTAGTATGTATGATGATCGGGAGGTGTAGTTATGCAAGACACCAATGTGTTGATATAAGAAAAATGTGTTGCCATGGTAACCACTCATTTTTGTATCAAATTGAACCATTTAATCTATGAAGGTGAAATTTGGTGTGTATGATGCTCTTTAAGTGTAGTTTTGCAAAATGTCCTTTGTATTTGTATTGGACAATGCATTGTCATGGTAACCACATTTTTTTTCTTTAAATCCTGTGGAGTGAACTTCTTCCACAGTTTTCAAGCAATTGAAACTAAATTTGGTAGGCATCATGGCCCTGAGGTATAGATATGGAACACATAATTTTTGTGTTTGTCACACAAACCATTGCCATGGTAACCACAATTTTACCAAAACCTTGCAGATCGAATAACTTTTCCATCATTCAAGCTATTAAAGCCAAATTTAGTATGTATCATGATCTAGAAGTGTAGTTTTGCAAGACACCAATGTCTTAGTATAAGGAAAATGTGTTGCCATGGTAACCACTCATTTTTGTATCAAAGTAAACCATTCAAGCTATGAAGGTCAAATTTGGTGTGTATGATGGTCTTTAAGTGTAGTTATGCAAAAAAATCCCTTGTGTTTGTATCAGACAATGCGTTGCCATGGTAACCACACTTTTTACCCGAACGTTGTGGAACCAACTGTTACCATAGCACTCAAGCAACTGTGGTCACATTTTGTTTGTATGATTGCCCTCATGACATCACATACTATAAAGCAACACTAGGGGCGTGGGTATTAATCACCTTCAGTGATAATTCTAGTTATAATTTGAAGATTCATTGATCACTTTTGCTAAATAATTAGATTTTTGCTGTTTAACTGTGTGGCTGAATGTAAAAACTTTTCCGATGTGAATATAGTGACACAGTTGACGTAGCATGACATATGAATGCTAAGGAGCAGTTGTTTTGTGTAAAATTTGACAATGATGACACATTTTGATATTGTTTACATTGAATTTACTCTGTTGTATCTTGTACTGGATGTTAACCGTACTGTACTCTAGAAGGTGAAACACACAAGACGGTAGGGAAATTTGCAGGAAATATTGTTATGTTATTATATTATTGTATTATTTGTAAATATTTAAAAACACAATGAATGTTATTGGTCATTAAAAAGAAAAGAACCTTGTACATAATAGATTTTACATTTTTTGGTACCGTTAATTTTCCCTCAAAATTGCACATGGCTATGTTTCAGGCGTCCCTGTTTGCCAAAGTCTGGACAGCTACAGGCAAAGATGTGGTGGAAAAGTTGAGGAAGCGAACATTGGCACCGAAGCAGGTAAATCACATGGCTGGTACTCAGGTACAGGTACTCTGTTTAGAACTCATTATGGGAACACAAGCACATTGTAAAATGGCAAATCTACATACATAATTTATGTAGGCCTACCAATGTGCCTTGACAATAGGCTAAAGGAAAAAACTACTGTACATACCTGGTAGATGTCATGATTGCCTGTCTCAGGCATCATCCTTGCAAGTTAAACAAGATACTACTATAATTTACTGTTTTATGCTAGTGTATGTCCATGTGCATATGTGATCTTGTGTTTGTGTGTATGTGTGTCATTGTGTTGGCATATGTGTGAGAGAAAGAGCATATCATATGCTTATTTTTACTGTAATATAAGGGCCTTATTGCTTCATTTGTGTTTGATAACCGGGATTTGCCAGTTTGCATAGTATGACATGCCAGGTGTTCTCACATCTCCATTCAATAAGCTCTACGATAGACCAGAGGGAATATGGTATTGATTGAAATGCATTTCACTGATTTCATACAGGCAGATAATCACAATGGCTGCATTACTTGTTTCATTCATTGCACTGGGATATTTTGTTACATGTGTTGCTTTTCTCCTTTCCCCAAAACATTTGGATAACTCTGTGTTGAAGAGTTATAGTAGATTTATGCAGCACATATGTGTCATGCAGGGGCGGATCCGGGAATTCCGTAAATGGGAGGCGCCTTTACAAAATCAAAGGGGATGGCTATGGCATGCCTGTACAGTGACGGGGCGATCGTTACCGGGCCGTTAACAATCGCCCCATCACTGTACAGGCATGCTAACCTGGAAACATTAAACTGCACATTATATTGAATGTGAGACCATTCTGAAGCAAATAATTTTCACACAACAATAGATATATAATGTACTCTTAAATGAACTCCACAAGGCTTGGAGCAATCACCCCCAGCATTCCCACTGAACCCACTGATCAGTTACTAGCCATCCCCTTTAAGCATGAAACCCCCCCCCCCCATTTTTTTCTTTTTATTTCTTTTGTTTTAACAAAGAATAAAGATGGGGCATGGGCCCGATGTGCTTCCTTCTGGATCCACCACTGTGATGTGTACTAGGACTCGATGTATTGCACCCTGAATTAGCATTATAACCAATCACAACATCTGTCAAATGACATTAAAGAGGGCTGTTTTCTGTTGAAATTTATAACAATGATAACAATACAGAATTACTGCTACCATAGCAATGATATGGCAAACCAGTCAGCTAGGGATTATGACATCACTTCTCCATCTACCATCTTTGGTTATTGTCATAATTATTGTATCTTTGGGATATGTCACAATGTTGATACTATGTACCTATATGTACTATATATCAATGATTTCTAGCTGAGGCAAATTGAGAAGCAGATTAATTTAACTCTCAATGTGCCAGGCCCAAAACCCCTAACGTGCCAGAGGTTTTTACCTAACGCCAGAACGTTTCGAAACTGGACTGACAATGAAATTTAAAACCGCTTTATTGTTGAAACTATTGACTGTTTTGAATTGAGTTCTAAACAACATATATCAAGAAATGTTTGTTCTGTCGTGTCATGTAGTCAGTTTGCCATAATATCTATCTGAACCTGATATATTGCAGAAATAATTGATACATCAAAAATATTATTAGAAATTTTTGTGTAGTATGGAAAAAAAGAGTCAGTCATGTTTTTTCTTCAATAGAACGCTCCCTTGACTCTGTGAGAAAGTTTCAGAGCAACATCTCTTCTTTCAAATGATAACAAAATTGCCTTCTAGACTTGTATGATTCCAAAGATACTAGCAGTTTATTTTGTCTTATCAGTTTCTCTTTCTGCCTCAGTAATTCATTCCAAAATCTGAGTCCTTTAGTGCCAGATCCTGTATTTGAAATTAAAGTAATTGTCCCGGGCTTTTGTCCACTTGAGAAGGAAGAACCTACTAATCCTCCTTTTGTCTAAGCGGATGGGGGGGGGGGGGGGTACTCTATTGAAATCGGCAGGCCTTTGTCCGCACGCAATTCCTATGCTGGGGTGGGGACGATTAGTGACGTTCACCAAAACAAAAGGATAAAAGACTTGACTGACGAACAAAAGCTGACCCTCTTTGAGGGACAAAATCAAAGCAGCTTCCCGCAGGACAGCATCCGAGCGGAACAATGCGAGTGGAACCGCATAGACAATACACGCAGATTCAATAGCATACACACGCGTGGTTTACCAATGAGATTTTGATCCATACACATCTCGCAGAGGGTGCGCTCGCTGCGGATTTTCCCGACGCGAAAGAAATACATCTAGCTGAAAAACCATGTATTTACTCAAAATTTTCCAATGTAAGCATGCTCATATTTTTAGTGGAAACGATGGCTATGCTAATCACCTACCAGTACATATCATTGGCAGTTTCTTGGTGTAACACATTACGGTACCACAAGAACTTAAATGATCAATGTTTTTCTCACTCTTCTTAGTTGCCGATCGGCGACCATGGCACGTCAGGACTAAGGTCGCCATTCGGCGACCATGGCACGTTAAAAGTTAATGTCGGGGGAGATACTTATGAATTTAAATGCTTACTTCAAAAAGGGATGTATTCAAAGGATATTGACCCACAAGATAAAAGAACAAGGGCAAGTCAAACAGTGTGGTAGAATTAACAGACCAATTTTTGGTTGCAATAAAAGTGGAAGGATGTAAAGGTGATAGTAATGGCAATAATGATGATGATGTTAGTGAGGATTATGTTTATGACAGATGATTAACTTACAGTGTACCATATCGTATATCATATATGTATATTTATATGTCTATATATCTATCTGTATATCTATATATTTGTCATTCCAACCCACTGCAGCTAGCTGATGTTAATTGGAGATTAAACCTTCAGATGTGTCAGTCTTCTCAAACGAAACTAAAAACACCCAATGCCATGCTGGAACTTGGTGTGAAGACAGATCATGGGGAGACGGAAAGAATACGAATGGAATTCACTCACCAGGATCTTTACGCTTTTTACAACCAGGTAATGTAAAATATTATCATATTTCATTGCCTTGAGCACAGGTTATTATTTATGCCAGTTGGGATGGTTTATATTACTTTTAGAACAAGACTTTGCCTGCCTGTGCAGCTGTATATAGATATAGATGTTTATCGGAGATAATTCCAATTAAAGTTCCTCTCCCTCTGATATTAAATCTATAGCAAGAATATATTCAGATCTTTAGTTTTATTGATGTCAGTGATTATCTTTTGTAATTTTCAAGGAATAAATTAGAAGAAAATCTTCATGGAATAGAAGAAAATTGACCAATTTAATCATTCCCCCCCCCCTTTTTCGTGATATTATGGCTATGGCTAAAAGTTAAAAACATCAAATAATAAATGCTTACATGGATACAGGGCAATTTGTCAATCATTTGCAAAAAAAAAAAAAAAAAATATGACCAATGTTTTTCAATTTCTACCCCCTACAATATACTCTTCAACATATAGATCATGAAACTTGCATGCATTGTAGATGCTGCCTATAGCACTCATTTTGCAGCTATTGTTACAACACACACATGTCATTACAGTGCCATTGTTTATGTACTGCCTACACCATTTATATTTAGCGAGTCTAATATTTTGTAAATGGAGACTTCTCGATGATTCCGCGAGTGGTTAGATTCATGATGATGGAGTACAGTACTGAAGGTAGAAATGTATGCATGCACGTCTCATTATTGTCAAGATCAGAGTCAATATTTTCACGTTTCCTCAAATTTGCATATTAGCACCCAACTCATGAAATTCCCGAAAATAAAAAGCTTGCGAAATATTCAGTGTATATTGTAGATTTCTATGAAATGCCAGCTCTGTGTGTCTCATCATGTATCAAACCCTGACCAAGATTCTCACAAGACTTTTCAAGACTCTGCCGAGCCTTGATTTCTAGGTCTACCGATTCTAATCCATATTGGAATGATGTGTAGCACTTTTTTCATAACTACATTTCTATATAATCTTACCATTTGTAGAATACCAATATGACATAAATTTGCTGTTATAAACTTGAAATATGACTATAGGTAAAGACGTCACAAAATTAAATGCAGGCATTTTTTGTAAACAAATTGAAATAAATCATGTGAATAGTTTCAGTTTTTCATTGCTTCACCAAGTAATTTGAACTTGAGCATTTGATGAGGTGGTGTCAGGGCTATGTACAGAAAATGTGGTGGAAACCTGAAAGCGCAAGAGAGTTTTTCAGAGGGATTCATTACTTTATTTACAACCTAGTTCACTTATGTCATTGTTTCTTTACCTGTTACTGAAATCAAACTATTATAGGATAAAACTGCTTTTCACTTCAAGGTGCACCAACTAGAATTTTTAAAAACAAAGTGAAAAGTGTACAGTTGGACACATGTGCATCACATATTACCGCGGGTACCGTAGTACCCCAGGGTACCACATTGTGTAGCACCACCTCACGTCCACTTGAGGACAGCCTCAGAGAAATGCATGCACTGTGTGTGCATGTACATAGTCATTCCCATGCCAAGTCTGCATGTTATACTATGCATGCATGGCATGCTGTGCTAGCGATAGCGTGTGCTTCAGTGCAGTGCAGTGCAGTGCAGTGCAGTGCAGTGGTTAGCGCGCGCTAGCTCCAGCACCAAAATAATTTCCACTTTTTAGCAACCCAGGGTACAACCTTTTTAAAAAAATAAATAATTCAACAAAATGGCTGATTTTTATTTGGTACCCCGGGATACCATTTATGTCATCATATAGACATAAAATTTCAGTATTCTTTGTCTGTCCATCTGTCTCTCTCTATCTCTCAATCTTTTCCCTGTCTCTCTTTGTGTTTTTTTTTTTCCTTCAGTTGGAGACTATCCAAGGACAACTGGATTCACTGAGCTGATTGCCGTCTGGGACTGGAATTAGACTAGCTGGGAAGATGTCATGTCTTCTGGTAGTTTTCATAGGAAAGAGATATCATCACTAGTATAAAACCATTTTATGTCAGACCCTGGATTATTTGTTTACACACAGATGACATGAACATGTGATATGCCATTGTGAGAAGACACACAGTCCTTTACCATTGATCATGGCTAGCTAGTTTTCTTTTCAAGCTCGAGTATTTTTATACATCCGTTTTCATTCAGTGTGAACTAAGGTGGCTTCTGTTCAGAGCAAAACCTCATCATCTCCAATTTAGCCAAATTTCGAAGAAAAAAAAAAATCATGTAATTAGTTCAGATATAAAATTTATTCCATAGATTTAAATGTCTGAGCTAATTACATGCTACTGCTTTTAAATTCATGTCCAGTGACAGAAAAGACTGTCAAGTCATTAGACCTGTGTAAAAGACTGTCAAGTCATTAGACCTGTGTAAAAGACTGTCAGGTCATTAGACCTGTGTAAAAGACTGTCAAGTCATTAGACCTGTGTAAAAGACTGTCAAGTCATTAGACCTGTGTAAAAGACTTTCAAGTCATTAGACCTGTGAAAAAGACTGTCAAGTCATTAGACCTGTGTAAAAGACTGTCAAGTCATGAGACCTGTGTAAAAGACTGTCAAGTCATTAGACCTGTGTGAGCACGCATTTATGGCCAGTTTTCTAAATTGTTTGTTTGCATCATGTGTTGCATTGATCCACATTGTACCCTGCAGCTCTTAACCCGTTGAGGACGGACTGATTTTGCTACAACACGCATTTCCCATAGACACCTGCCCGAGTATACTCGGGACTCGTCCTCAAGGGGTTAAAAGAAATCACAATTCTAGAGTCCTGATTTGATTCCGCACGCCATACGCCAAGGTACCGTTAAAACCATGGGTATGGCATTGCGTAGTGCCATCTTGTGTCCATTATCATACAGTTGTGTGATACTGTCATGGTGACTATTTTCTCATCAGCACGAGCGTAAATCGGCGCGGTGATAATGATCCAAATGCCAATATTCCTTCCATGTCAACTTTTAAACAGTGAAGATTACAACAGAGCATGTAATTGAGAGAAAAAAAGTTATTATTTGCATGCATTTATTGTTGTATAATCACAAGCAAGAAAACATTTTTACGCAAAAAAGTACTGAAAATATTATTTTTTACACATTTTTGGTAACCCAGGGTACAATGTTGACAAAAAAGATAAATAATTCAACAAAATGGTGAATTTTCATTTGATACCCCAGGGTACCAGATATTGCATCCTGTACATTCATGTGTGCGTGATATAGATCCACACCTACAAACTGAACCCGTAGAAAGAGTTCTCCTTCACCTATCAACAGCTGAAAATACATGTATGTCATGTCAGTTAGTGCATCTTCCCAGGAATGGTCACTCCTGTACAACATACAAGGTAGCTCTTTAAGGGTGATGACTTCTACAATTTACATTGTATGTGTTGTGCTATGTTCATGTGTTGACAAACACTCATGTGCACTCCAAAGACAATTACTTTCCAGTATGTGTCTGTATATGAAAATCAAATTGTTTGTTCATAGGTTTTATTTTCATGTAGCAGAAATGTTTATAGGTAAAAACACTGTTGTTAACAGCGTTAGCTCTGCTGGTATACATAGTGTATTATAGATAAGCTGTCGTGCTATTTGATTCAGTGTAGAGAGTTTACAGACATGCCATTTAGTTCCAAATTAAAGAAGCTATCATGTAAATACAAGAATTATTCATTGCAAGTTTTATATTCAATTAAAACATGAAGAAAATACTGGAACTTTGTGTTTACTTTATTTCTTTGTATCCGTAATTGTCAGCAGATATCAATGGTGTCAAATGCATGAGTGGTCTCAGTGTTGCACACTGTATATAGAACTTTCTTCATTCACAAAGATTATGTTATTGTAACCCATATGCCAGTCAATATGGCTCACTAATGTTTTACCAGAATTTTCACTGTTTGAAAAACAGAACTAGCATATTCATTTTCATTATATGTATATGTACATGTATTAAGTTATGCAGCCAAATGTCTCCAAAAAGACACTTATACATTGTACTTTCTAAAAGCTAGATGGGCAATACAGAAGGTAAAGCTGTATAAAGCCTACATATCTTTGCAACTCCTCTCTCTACTGACCCCACCCCATGTTTTAGTTTATCCATTCCTTTCTTCTCCCTTTTGTCCCATCGTCCATATTTTTGTATGAATGCAATCGTGTATCAAATCCATTGTAGTTTGTGTAATTTCAGAGATTGATACAAATTATACGTGACCCGCTACAACAAAATGATCCTAAAGTCGGGCGAGGTCGATTATTTGAAAATTGCATGATATAATCCCCTAATCTTTCTGCTTTAAATTGATATGTAACACATTTTATAAAAATAATCGGCTGGGGAGATATCGATGTTTAAAAGAGAGCATGTCGAGCCGTTTGGAAAATCACTGTTTCGAGAAAAGCGCCCTAAAAGTCTTCCTCTCGACGCAATCGCGATCAAGGGACACGCAAGTCAGTTTTCACCTCTGGACAATAGAAGGTAAGCCCTAGCAACCCCTGAAGAGTTCATTCAAGCACATCAGCGTCGGCGGTCTCCTTACCAACCAATCTGTGATCAGGATGTGAAAAGCGGCTGAGCATAGCGCACCCCGCCCGCACGCACCAGTCGACTGGGCAGTGTGCGAGCTTCACGCTTCGGTTAGCAGCAAGCAGCAAACTGACCAATGAGATCACTCTGGTCGTTGTTAGGGGCGGAACCTATCTGTGGCGCTCGATCCAAATTTTCGAACAAGTTTCTGCTTTGTTGAAACGCCAAAAAACATGGCTCAGAAAAACGCTATTTTTTTATCTTTCCTTTGGTCATTTTGCTTCAAAATTTCGACAGATGATAGAAGACATGATAGACTCCAATAATATATCAAAATCAGAAAATCATAAGTTTTGATCAATTTTAATGCTCTGACTTCAAAACTCGAATTTCACGGCTTCGACCGTGCGTGACTTTAGGACCTTTTTTGTTGTAGCGGGTCACATACTTGCTATGGGTTGATGTCATAAACAGGGAATAAAGGGATACAAGGGTGTACTTTCTCCTCAATCTATATTTCACTGTACTGAGTTTACACAAAATACCTGTCCTTGATTATTACTATTCTAAGTTGGGAAAATGTCTGTATGAGGCCTAGCACCCCCAAGTTCCTCTATGTTGACAGAGAAAGCTGGAATGAGTGAGCCAAAATGTCACTGATGGTCAGAATATGTTATCTAGCATCTGAGTTGTGATAGGGAAATTGAAGCAATACATGAACCTTGCCTAGTGATGTCCTTTTATAGGCCCTAAATCATGTTAAATTTATTTCATTACTGAACTTCTAAAATTAAAAGAAACCAAAACCCAAAGAGAAATGTGGATTGAATGAAAGCAGCAACATTAGTAGAACACATCAGTGAAGGTTTGAGGAAAATCAGACAATCGATGCAAAAGTTATGAATTTTTACAGTTTTGGTGTTGGAATGAGGATCCTAGATGAGGAGACTACTAGAGGTAATAGCATCATGTGTGGACAACAATATAAGGAAAATATAAAGGGAATTCCACAAAAATTCATTTTGCATGAATATTAAACATTCCATCAACTTGATACTGACATGTGTTAAGGGTAGCAACTACTCCCCTTGCTTTTTGAAAGCAGTTAATCAAGTGCTCTTTCATTATGCTAGAAAAGTGAATTTTTGTGGAATTTCCTTCATATTTTCTTTATCCATCTGTATTACTGTCCACACACGACATCATACCCTCTAATAGTCTCCTCATCCAGCTGTTCCAACACCAAAACTTTGAAATTTCCTAACTTTTGCATCAATTGTCCGATTTTCCTCAAACTTTCACTGATGTGTTCTACTAATGTTACTGCTTTCACTCAATCCACATTTCTCTTTGGGTTTTGGTTTCCTTTAAATTCAACTTCACACAAGTCAAATCATCGCTTACGTCAAAGGTCTTTTCAAGTCCTCTTTCTATCTTTTGGTTTTAATCCATCATAAGTTGAGTTTTCAAGGGTGGTATTCTGAAAATCTTCCTAAGTTTCTTCCTAAGTTTCTTTCTATTAAAAGTCAGAAACTTAGGAAGTGCCTAGGAAAGACAGAATTGGTATTCTGAAATTTCTTCCTAGGCACTTCTTAATGCAAATTAGGCCATCCTTATCTCCGCCCACATCCTTTCTTAAGCCAATACGGAATGCCGTATCATAAGGAACCAACCAATGACAATCGCATCTTACTATAACGTAGGGTCAAATACATGTCATGTGTGCGCGGCATGTCCCCTTTCTCATGCTTATTTCGCGCATCAAAGTACATGTGCGCGCAGTGAATGACAAGCGCACCTATCACGATGTCTGCAGTTTGCTATTCTTAACGTACTAAGGACAGGGGTGGAGCTTTCCTAAATATCTTCCTAAATTTCATTCCTAAGTGCATTCTAGAATACCAACTTCTTCCTAAGCCAGAAATTTGCATACTCCCGCCCCCTTCCTAAGTTTCTTCCTAAGTTTAGGAAAAAAACTTAGGAACAGACTTAGGAAGAAACTTAAGAAGATTTTCAGAATACCACTTAGGAAAAAATCCTGACTTAGGAAGAAATTTCTTCCTAGGAAGGATTTCAGAATACCACCCCAAGTCTCTAAGTGGAAGCTTCTTTTTTTTTTTTTTGTCCAAATAAATTTGACTTGGGCAAGGTTGACTGTTCTTTAATATCCATCAATGACTATAACAGCAACACACACAACTGAGCTAGAGTTAGACTGGAGCCAGCGGCAAAAACTAGGGGATGCCTAATCAAATTTTCATACAATCACTATACAAAGGAATCCAACCATAACGAGGTCTCATAAAACAATGCCCTCTTTATCTTGTAGGCCTACATGTATATTTTAATGCGTATATCAAGGTGATTTTTTTCAGGTCCCAACTCTACATGTACATATTCCTTTGTTTTGCAAAATGTGTCCCACTGTAAGGAGCCTAATGTAACAGTAAGTTTTTAGGTCCTTGTACATTGTAACAGGTTCCCTTGTATGTGTACATGTATGTTGCAATCTGTATGGCCCTAAAGTTCACTGACCTTGAACGTTGACCCTGGCGTCAACATTTCCCAAGTTTACATGGAAGAAATATAGCCTCTATTTTCACATCTTTCCATCAAGCATACAAAATTATACTCCCACTGAACTTTCCTAGCTTTGATACATTATGGCCAGATACATGTACATGTATTGACAATTAACCTGTTGAGGACGAGTCCCGAGTATACTTAGTCCAGTCAATCTAGCGATTTTTAGGGGGTAACCCACTACTAATTGCAACAGTAGGAATTTCACTGCAGAGCAAGTCGTTGAGGCCTCCTGAACACCATACTAAAAGTCCCAAAAAATCCAGCGGGGCAAAATAGTAAAATTTGCATAATGCAAATTAGCACCTGAAATGAGAGGAAATTGACAGATCTCAGCTTCCCGTTATCCAATTTTAAAGATTTAAATGCATGAACTTATATTTTGTAGGTCAATGAACACGATAGATGCCTTTTCGAATTGGTCGTACAAAAATAATTTACATAAAATGCAAATTAGCGGTAACTGTAAGAGTACATTCATAACACCAGTACCCACGTTGGCATAATGCACGTTTTGCATATGGGGACGCGGAGTTGAGGGGGTAACTTTGGGCGCCTCCCAAGGAGCCGCTTTAAATGTGCACCACTTTTTACTATATAAGTATTGTAAAGCAATGTCTCCTGTATTGATTACATTGCATTTCTTGAAAACAAAAATACCCTTGCTATATAAAGGCACGATCGAATTTTGACAGTATGTACTTTTGGAACATATGAAGTGTTTGTTCGCAAAAACCGATAAGTCCATATTTGCCAAATGGAGATATTTGCGATTAAAGGTCAAGAAAAATAAAGAAAATGATAAGAAAATTTTTGCTTCTTTTGACCATAACTTCAAAAATGTACCTTTAGATGTAGTGACCAATATATCGTTTAAAAGATATTATTTTGTACTTTATGACAGAGACCGTACTTCAAAATCTTCGAAAATGGACTTATCTTTTTTTGCAAACAAACTCTTCATATATATTCGCGTTATATGATATTATAATACATTGCCAAGAGGATAAAGGGCATTTCGGGGGCACACGCCACAGGGTCGCCCCTCAATAAGCACCCTTTTTATTGTGTAGATCTTGTAAAGCAAATCTTCTTCTATCATATTCATGACTTAAGAGTGTATTTGCTGTATTGCTGGACCTACATTTAAAACCATTCACGCTAGAACAACTGCATTTGCGTTGCTAATATCCGCATCTTGTCATAAAGGGCGTGAGCGTAGGTGTAAATTTAGACACCTCCCCAGGGATTACCTTTGCATGTCCACCTTTTTGACAATGTAGTTATTGTAGAGCAATGTTTCCTCTACTAATCAGTTGCATTTTTGGGGGGAAACAAAAGTGCCTTTGCTATACGGCACGATGGAATTTCAAAAACATGTACGTTTGGAACATATACATTATGTATATTCGCGTTATATGATATTATATGTTTTCTATATTGCCGTGAGGGTGGAGTATTTTTGGCACATCCCACAGGGTTGCCGTTTGATGCGCACCCTCTTAAGTGTATAGATCTTGTAAAGTTGAGTTTCTTCTATCATTTTCATAACTTGTCATCGATGAAAATTGTATTTGATGTATTGCCGGAACTGCTTTTACAACCATTCACGCTAGAACAACGGTATTTGCGTTGCTGATATCTGTGTTTTGTAATAAGGGGGCGTGAGCGTAGATGTGAATTTGGACAGTTCCCAAGGGATTACTTTTGAATGTTCACCCTTTTGACAATATAGTTATTGTAGAGCAATGTCTCCTCTATTAATTAGTTGCTTTTCTTGGAAACAAAAGTGCCTTTGCTATTCAGCACGATGGAATTTTGAAAACATGTACGTTTGGAACATATATATATCCGCGTTGCATGATATTATATGTTTTCTAAGTTGCCGTGAGGGTTGAATATTTTTGGCACATCCCACAGGGTTGTCATTTAATGTGCATCCTCTTCACTGTATAGATCTTGTAAAGTTAAGCCTCTTCTATCATTTCCATGACTTTTCATTGATAAATAGTGTATTTGCTGTATTGCCGGGACTACTTTTAAATTCATCCACGCTAGAACAACGGTGTTTGCGTTGCTAATATCTGTGTTTTGTCTTAAGGGTGCATGAGCGTATGGTGAGGTGTAATTTTGGACAATTCCCAAGGGATTGTCCTTTAACATGTTTAATGTTCACCGTTTTGACAATATGGATATCGTTAAGGGATGTCTCCTCTATTAACTGCAATGTATTTTTGAAAACCAAAGTGCCCATGCTGCATGGCATGATCGAAGTTTGAAACATGTACGTTTGGAACATATAGTGTATTCGCGTTAATGATATTCAATGTTTTCTATATTGCCGTGAGGGTGGGGTACTTTGGGGCACATCCCACAGGATTGGAATTTAATGTGCATCTTCTCACTGAATAGATATTGTGAAGCAATGCTTCTTCTATCATTTCCACGACATTCATCGATATAAAAGTGTGTAGCTGTATTTGCCGGAACTACTTCTAAGACCATGCACCAAAGAACGTCAGTATTTGCGTTCATAGTATCCGTGTGTTGTAATTACGGGGCTTGAGCGGAGGTGTAATTTTGGACACTTCCCAAGGGATTGCTTTGAAATGTTCACCCTTTTGACAATAAAGTTAAGGTAGAGCAATTTTTCTTCTTTTAATTATATTGCATTTCTTGAAAACAATAGGGCACTTGCTGTACAACCGTTGGAAAATTGGAACATATTCATGCTAAATGATAGTGCATGTTTCCTATATTGCCCTGGGGGTTGGATGATTTGAACACATCCCACTCGGTGGCCTTTGATTGTGCACCCCTTTGACTATATGAATATTGTAAAGCAGTGTCTCTACCATTTAAAAATCATGAAAAGTAAAGTGTTTTTTATTTACAACGCGGCAAAACGACTTTCTACGTGCATGTACAACTGAATTTGCTTTGGCATATAATGCATGTTTTGTTAACCTGTTTTGGGACCACGAAGGTCAAGGTATGGGTGATTTGGGCACTTCCCAAGGGCTTGCGTTTGAATGTCCAACTTTTTGACAATATAGATATTGTAAAGCAACGTCTCCTGTATTACCTGAATTGCATTTTGCGAAAATAAAAGAGTATGTGCTAGACAGGTGGAAGAACTTTTCAGAGGTATGTACCCATGGAACATTTTTTTCGCTCTTGTATATACTGCATGTTTTTCATTGCCTTTAGGATTTCGCCTTTTCATCTTATAGATATTGTAGAACAATAATTCTTCTATAACTTCCACTGAAATTTAATGGAAATGAAACAAAAAGGATGTTATAGAGGGTTGTTTGTTTGTTTGTTGTTGTTTTTTTCGCTTCAAACAGCTGTATTCACGTGTATATACTGTGTTTTGTACCGGGCTGTGAGGGTATAGGAATAAATTCGGGTACCTCCCTCCGAGTCGCTTTGACTCATGTGCACCACTTTTTAAAGATATACTTTCATGGAAATAGTTTTTGCTAGACGGCCAAACGAATTAAAAAAAAAAAAATCTTGTATGCTTAGAACAACGGAAATCACGTTGGTTGATGCATGTTTTGCAAATGGCCGTGGGGATATGATCGATAGGGGTAAGTTTGGTCACTACCCACAGAGTTTCCTTTAACTGTGCTATCTTCAATATCTCAAAACCCTCAAGGGTGCAAGAGCTGAATCATCCAGATTCAAATAAGCAACTCTCCAAATAGAGTTCATTAATTGCAAAATTGGACAAGTTATAGAAGTTGACAGTTGTTTATATTCGTACTTTGATTCTACGTAATTAATGGATAAGCTATCATTATCTGTCTGATAACAAACTATTATTCACTTAAAATTATACATGCTAGGTTTCTAATGCTGAAAAGTTTGTTTTTGGTGAAGAGAAACTGAAATATCACATTTGAACACTCTTGATATGCTCATATCGGGCACTTTGGGGCATTTGAATATTCCGCTGGCTCGGTACCCTTTGCATATTATGCAAATGAGGCCCAGATTATGTACATGGTATTGTTTGCATCGCACTAAGTGACATTGCAAACATATGTTTCAACACTTTCGGTGTTCCAATCTGAAACCTAGAAGCATAGTTTTCATGGAAACACTGTATTTTTATCATTATAGGAGCTAATTTGCATATTATGCAAATGAGACCCAGAATATGTACATGGGAATGTTTGCATCGCACTAACTTACATTCCAAGCATGTTTCAACACTTTGGGTGTTCCAATCTGAAACCTAGAAGCATAGTTTTCATGGAAACACTGTGTTTTTATCATTATTGGAGCTAATTTGCATATTATGCAAATGAGGCCCAGAATATGTACATGGACATGTTTGCATCGCACTAACTGACATTAAACTGAAAGTTTCAACACTTTCGGTGTTTCAATCTGAAACCTAGATAGTATAGTTTTCATGGAAACACTATTTTTATCATTATGGGGAGCTAATTTGCATATTATGCAAATGAGGCCCAGATCATGTCCATGGAAATGTTTGCATCGCAGTAGCTGAGATTGTAAACATAGGTTAAAACACTTTCGGTTTTCCAATCTGAAACCTAGAAGCATAGTTTTCATGGAAACGCTGTATTTTTATCATTGTGGGAGCTAATTTGCATATTATGCAAATTTAGCCACTTTACCCCATTGGATTTCTTGGGACTTTTAGTATGGTGTTCAGGAGCCCATAACAAGTTGCACTGCAGTGGAATTCGTACTGTTGCAATTAGTGGTGGGTGAAACCCTATTTTGACTGGACTAACTTGGGCAGGGGTCACTAGGAAATGCGTGTTGCAGTAAAATTAGTCTGTCCTCAACGTGTTTTAGCTAAACAATTTGAGCCCCCTCTGGCCTGGATCACTTGTCCATTATCACATGCAGATCTTAATTCACTAAATATCCCTTTTCAATATACATTGTACCACAATTAGACATTCTTAAATCAAATTATGGCCAGAAATTGACACGTTTCTCCAAAAACAGAGTGATCATTGACACTAAACAAAGTTTTGCACATGTACACATGTAATACCGGTACCATAGTCTACTTACATTCTACTGCTAAATCCATTTTTAAAAACTGATGTCAGACATTTAAACTCAAAAGTTCAGTGACCTTTAATCTTAAGGGCATTTGTGCAAAATCAAATCAGTGCATCCACACCTCATGTGTAATATACTTGCCTGGTTACATGTAGAATGACAATCAAACACAAGATTTTTCCTAAATTGAGTTTATGTTATATGGGAAGTACAGGCAGACAGACCACCCCAAAATGGAGCAAAGGCATAAAAAGGAAAAGTCTTATGAGAAAAAGAACACAAGTGACAAAAGAACTTCACATTAATTTGCATTTATTGCAATAACATAGAAAACAATGGCGTTGCAATTTGTTTACAGTATCAGCATGATGCTCCTCCTTACTTACATCATTTGACAACTATGACAAGATCTTAGCAAGGAGCAATATTAGTTTGTCTACTTTTCACAGATGGGTAAGCTTACTGTCAATCTAATACAAGTCAGATTTTTGTCTGAGGCATCACTGCTCTCTGGAAAAGATAGATAAGTGATTAAAGCTTTACTTCTGTCTGATGACCATGACAGTCAAGAAGTGGAAGTGCATAATGCAGCTGAGCATTCTCAAGTTTGGAGCTGATCATGAGACAGTTCATTCCACAGAAAATACTGTTTCTACAAATTTCTCTTCTTTGCAGAATAGAATTTGTATCGTATAAAAATAATTCAGATTATCATTTCTTTATCTCTCTCTCAACCTTCCATCCATCCCTCCCTCTCCTCTCTCTCTCTCTCTCTCTCTCTCTCTCTCTCATTACAGCAGGATTCTTATTTACACAAAAACTTTTAAAAATTCAGTGAATAACAATTACCCAAGTCAACCCTACATGTAATTTTTGCCTAATTTTAGCCACAAACTGAGGGATAAAAGCTACATTGTAATTACAGAATTTGGCAAATGGTAATGAAACATGCCCTTTTGAGGGCAGCTTTCTGGTACTACATACATATAACTCCCAAACACTATAAGCAAACTCAATTTTCAGCAAATATTTCTTATCTACAAATGAATACCTTCAAATAAATTGCATGCAAACATGAATACATATGCAACATAAAGTTAAAAAAACCCATGATAAGCATGAAAACATCACACTAGTACTCTGTATGGCATGGTGAGGTGATCATACATTCAAGTCTTTACACATATAAAAGCAAAGAATGTCTATGGGATTGTGAACACAAATTTGCAGCTTGTTCTGAATTCTAACTGTGCAACTTAACATAAAACACTGCTCAATACGTTACCTCTTGCATATACAATTGTATCTGAAATAATTAAAACACAGTGATATTTCTGTCTTGCATACTTCATATTCACATTACTGCTGAGATAAACAATGACTCAAATTTCTAGCCTGGAAACCATGATCTCAAATTCCTAGCTTGGAATTCACCATGATTAATGTTGAATAACACATTGCTACAGTATTTGTAAACTATAATCAAATTGAACCTGATCATGATTTTGAAATCTCACAGAAATCTAATATTTTAATACATCCAAAGTTCTGGATTGCTTCATCAGAATGTTGTGTTATCCTTTACTAACTTCTTTCACTCTAGTTTGACAGTGGAAGACAATGCTAATCTTAAATTGGACAAATCATCCATGCTGAGATCCCAGAAATAATTCACCAGGAAAGTGGATAATGATGGGATTAGGTACAGTGCATATAGCTGGGATGTTTCTAAGACAACAAAATCAAGTGAAAGACAAAAGGCATAATACTGGTGAAAACTAAACATCAGGAGCCCAGTATACACACCACACACTACATGCAGGTTATAAAAATATTCTCACTAAAATTTGTATGTTAAGCCCAGTGATTAGTTTAGGATGCATGCCATAATACAGCCAGATTATGATCACAGTATCATCCTTTTGCTTGTGACAAAATTATTTTTGCAAGCAGCATATTTAGGTAAAAAGAAGGAAAAGCGGCATAATGCTATATCTTTCCATGTTCTGGAAAAAAAAGATTGTGCATGTTGCAGTTTGCAAAGAGCAAATTGCATGGCAGTGAAAAAAAAAAAACATTATTTCAAACAAAACATTGCAAAACAATGAACATGACATGGAAAGATACACACTCAGTGTTCCTTATGAAATGTTGGTGAATTCATTTCAACAGTCAATATCAAACATCTTAAAAATCATGAGCAGCTTGGGGTTGAATTTCAATTGCAGGTGCTCAGTATAACCTCTGTTAGCCCCCTGAAAAAGGAAAAAATGGTTAAAAAAATCAAACATGATTTTTGATTTGTTCATATTAGATGGAAGATTCCAGATCATATCATTCATTTTTGTGTCAGAATTTAGCCTACTTAATCCAGAATAGTCTGGTTTGCCTTCAAATAAAGGCACACAAATACTCAATCGCCATGACAACAAATGGAATTGTGCAATTATTACTATCACTGAAACATTTGGAATGTTAACAATTCATCACTTTACAAGAATACATCGATCGCTGTTAACAGACACATAAAACATAACACATAGAGGGCAATATTTTTGCGACATCTGTACAAGTACATATTTTCACATATAACTCTTGTTTACATACACTTTGTTCCAGCTTTGCTATAAAATTAGTAAATCTACACTCAAACTTCATGGTAAAATTAGTTCTCATTGTTAAAACTCTCAGAAATGTTAAAAAGTAGCACAGGACCATCACCCACAAAAGCGACATCATTTCATGATAGGCGCTGTCTCAACTTGGTTACTGAGAAAATTACATGCACATTATGTGGCCTACACTATAACTTTCATAGGTATGCTGTTCTGCTATGTCAAAGAGAATATGATTCTGATTTGGTAGCTGAATACCAGAAAAGCATGACAACATAAATGTGCATAACATATTTAATCCTCGCATGTCTCTACAAAATAACTCTTACTGACATACAGCTCACTGAGGAATACTTAGGCCTATATCTTGAAACCTGAAACAAAATTTGCTGGCTTTTGAGTGATGAAAAGAACGTAGCTTTATGTGAACAAAATCGTACATTATTCTTGAGTAGCTAGCTCGGTACTATATCTCAGGGATTACATATTTTAGCAAAGAAGTATCACCAGTTTCTGACATTTCTACCTAAAACCCCAATATACAAAGGTCATGTACCACTTATATCACATTTGTGTCCTCTCCTGTAGCTGATAGAATGCAGCCACCAGATGCCATACATCTTTCAAACATAGTGGTGATCGTGGCAATGTTTCTAGAGAGTCAAAGTGAGCAGCTGAATGCTGTTTGTGGTTACCTGCATTTACTGACATTGGCTTGGAAGTCATCACAAACTAGTTCTTATACAGAAGCCTAAATATATCAAATGTACAATGTAATCAGTAATTCACATAGACTGTTTAAGGTAATCTCTTGTGTTAGGTGCTGATGCTGACACTTATGGGGTTTGCTTCATGAGAGTCGTATAGGAGATTTTTCACTAATGAGAAATACTCTTTAACTTCAGAGAGACTTCTTTTCTTTGAAAGTCTCATATACCTACATATGAGCGACTTTGGCCAATCTGAGAGTTATGTAAAAACTTTTGTCATGACTTCATGAAACCGTTCCCAGGTCTACATGGTTATCTCTTCATGAGTTCAAATGTCTTGCCTTGCAAATTTTCTGGACTTGAGAGGCATGCATCACAATGCATTGTATATGTATTGTGAAAATGCATCATTGGACAGGGTTAAACATTTTGCCACCAAACCTTGGATCCCAAGAGACTTAGTCACAAAAAGCTCTACATTCCAATCTGCCATTCCTTTGGTCAATAGCAAGGGTACTGGAACACTGGACATACACAAGATTGTGCCCCGTTTGTTATTGAGCCAACATTGCATAGGTGAGGAAAAAGAGAAAACAGCTGATGTTGCATAATCACGAAGCTACCTTTGATGAAATAAAACATCCCAAATTATCTAGCAATCTCTTCTCATTCACTCTCCACATACACATCTACCACATTCCACATAATTCAATCAGTTAACCATCTGTAATAAAATCAATAAATATCCATTTGCATAAATATTTTCTGAAGAGTTGGTGGTGATGCTGTGTCAGATAAAACTTTATATACAAATATTTGTTAAACAGCACTCCTTAACACTAATTGTCAATGAGTTAGCATGGTGGCCACTCTTCTACTTTCATTTCTTAGACCTGGCTGTTGATGGCCTACATAAAAATAATTCTCACTTTCTTTCTAAAATAGTTGCAATATTTTTGGAATCATTTCATATACTTTATATTTGGGATGACTTCCACTCTTGTTTGAACTCCCTAGTCTGTCTGCTCACGTTGAAGTCCTTCTGATGTACTCTCATCCAGGGTGTCATAGTCTTTGGTCAAACCTGGAACATACAGTAGCTGCAGGAATGTGCATCTCAATGTTCACAATCACAGCCTTGTTCGTAAAAAAAGTCAGTCCCTGTACGGACACTGAGCCTGATGAACACAACGATGGGCACTGTGGGAGGTTTACCTCAAGTGTTCGCTCATTTTCCTTTAGGTCTGCATTCTGCCATTCCTATCAACCATGGAATGTTATAAAAATGGAGGCAAATTATCAATCTGATGTAGGTTTTCATCTTGGCCACAAGGTAATCCTCCAACTATCTCCACTCCAGGAATCCAAAATTTATGTTGATCAGTTTATGATGATTAACAACCAGGAATGCAGTTGGCATTAGTCCATATATGATGAATATGATGTCATCTGTCTGTAGCCATGGAAACACATTTGGCAGCAGTAAACTGAATCATCCAAGAGTTCTTGCTGCAAGTCATACCTAAGCAGGGAATCCACTCCAACAGCCTGGCTGGATCAGACAAGCTCTTCTCCATCCATCCTAGGCTGCCAAACATCATCATCATACATCTCACTGTCTGAGGCCCCCGAGGGCCTCCTATCCTCAGCTGTCATTATTCGTCCATTGTATGGTGAGTAGAGTTCGTGACTGCGTGGGTTATCTACGTACAGATTGTGAATGGCTGGTGTTCTGTGCCTATCCAGACTGTTGAAAGTGCTCAGTCCATGTTTGTTGTATTTATTAATGCGAGCTGGACTGGGGAGGGAGCCCACGGTATGTGCATATGATTGAGGAGACCGATAGGCCGGTGGGACGGTGGGAGTTGGAACAGGCATGGGACGCCTAGGTAGGCTGTGGCCGTTCACTGGTCCAAGAGAGTCTCTCTCCCGCCCTGCCGGTGTGTGGGAGGTACGGGAGGGGGGCGACCACGGGGCCTCCGTTAGCATGCCACTGGGAGGCGGCTCGCAGTGCAGTGCCTTTCCACTCGGGCTTAGGATGGAGGACTCTTTCTGCTCCTTGGTCTTGTGATCTGATGGAAGACCAAAGTAAACAACTTAATAAGCACATTTTTTTTTCTCTCTCTCTTTCTCCCTCAATGTAATCTTACAAATCCCTACAACCTTCTCAGCAGTATCAAACATCAAAATGTCATGCAAAAATAAAAATGACAAGAAAACAAATATCAACAGTAAATTTCACTCTACAATACATATGCCACTGCACATAAATTTCTGTCAAGTACAATGTGGTATTCAAAGTTCACATTATGCTTCATTATGTAGCTATAATTTTCTGGCCTAAAATACTGAATCACTTACATACATGTATGTGATTTACTCAATTCACTATGTGCCATTGGTGATGTAAGCCTGGGTGTATTATTGTGCAACATTTTACTCTTTTGGCAAATTTCCATTAGGTAACTTTTGATAATAAATGTCAATTGAAATCACCCCTGAAAAATGTGTTGAGTTTCAGAACACAAACAAAGGACAGATTCATTACAAACACACTAACAACACAAACAAAAAGAACACCTATAATCAATGAAACCTGCACATTATCACAACAAATACAATGATTACTACATTCAAGAAACAATGAAGAAGAACAAGACAAACATTTCAGGACAAGACAAAACTCACTCGTTACTTGGTACCCTTCAAAAATTGTACTTGAAGAGAACACAGTTATATCACATCAAGACTTGAGACAAGACAGTTCAAGGAAGAGTTTCTCTGATCTTTGCTCTAATCTCGGGAAGGAAACATTTTGTTTCTCTTTGCTGTTGTTTTTTTTTCTTTTGCTCCCATTTTCAATAAACAATACTTCAGAAGGGGTTTCCTTTAAGCCCTAATACTGCCAGTATTATCTATAGAGGTAGGTACGTATGATGAAAGACTATCCCACAAGAATTAGATAGGCCCTGAACACCAGGAAAAAGGCATGGATATGATGTCATGGCAATGGATGCATACAAGTATTACACTGTGTCTGCAAAAAGGACAAGTAATGTTGAAATATGTTGCATGCTTGAAGAGACCACCATCACTAATAATGAAGATGATACCAGATATCATGGACTTCACCAATGCCACACATGAATTAAGTAGACAAACTGACTAGCATCTACAAACATCTGTAACAAGGCATTATTTCTACTAAAGTTTTCAGCACTTCCATGAATTTAACTGATTGAGAAGTATGAGGTTTATAATCTACCCTGAAGTACCATGCCAGACAAAATGAAAAAAAAAAAAGAATTCCGACTGAGACATTCTGAAATGTTTGCACAATGAAGAGCAAGATGAATGTATATGGAAAGCATCTGATTTCAAAGTTTGAACACAGTGGAATGACAGAAATTTTGATCAGACCTTTTCAGACATTTCTTGTTTATTTAGTTGTTTGTTTTCTCTTAAATATCACATTGAATTATGAAAGACAAGACTAGATATGCTTCGCAAAGAATGCTATTATAATGTACGTAGCCACAATGATCACACTATTATTCAGAAGTGATTTGAAATCTGTTAAAAGTGATGAACAATATCAGTAAATTGATAAGGACAAAAATATGCATTAGTGTACCACATACCAGTTTAGTGTTAGGCACATCGCAAGACATGGTGAGAGATTGGTTAGCGAAGTAGAGTGAATATATCATGAGGGAGGAGAGATGGAAAAAGAGACATGAAAACATCACTTTTATTGTAACAATGAACACACAATTATTGATGTCAGCCTTTTTTTTTTTTTTTGCATGCCTCAAAGATCATGTCATCTTTACATCTGTAGCACTCTCTCATATCAGTATTTACCAGCAAACTAATTTCACTAGGACTTGATACCATTATCTCATGCAACATTATATAAAACAATCTATTATCAGTTGGTTTTAACAGTTGTTTGATAGAGGTGATATGCTAAATCTGTAATATTGAATAATGTCAATCACAAAATACAAAGCATGCACAACTGAATCTTGTGCCTTTTCATAGTGACAATCTGAGTGTCCTGTATTATAATGCATGTATTAGATTGCGGTAGATTTGAAATCTCATCATTTTCTGAGCACACAGGCAGCCATTGTGCTTTCATGCAAAATTGTCACATTCTAAATACGTCATACAGCAGAAGCCTTACACATTAGATTACTACATCAGGCAAACAGTGCATTGCTGGCAAATGTTGAGTGCATGGAAGGCATGGGGTGCATGGAAAGTAGAAGAAGAGAAGAACTGATGTCAAATGATAAAAGATCCATGGCTCCACAGTGGAATATGAAATGTCATTGTTCACCTTTTTAGACACTGACAAATAGCTGAGACAACCCTTCTGAATATTGTCACATATTGACAAAATGACAGCTCATTTTGATACTGACAAAGATCTCCCATTACCCATACAGACTATGACAACATAAATCATTTTCTTTAAGTTATAACGAATATCATATCCTCAGGCATGACTGAAATATTACTACAATCTAAATAAATATTCAATTTCCTCCAGCTCCCCTCCCCCCCCCCCCTAATATTTCACCGTACATGATGATTCTTGATGAGACCAAGTACTACTTGATATTACACAAACTTTTGGGTATCTTTATTTAATACCATAAAATTAAACACCAACAAAGTCACCTCTAAAAATTCTTGCTGAAGCACAATTTGACAATGCTTGTGGAATATTAATCAAGATTAAAAGTACAGTGTGTAAGAATAACTTGGAAATCAACTTTGGTTCTTGTCTGATTATGACATCATACAGCGAAAGGCAAAAATATCTCAACACATGAAGTGGAAGCATTAATACAGTGAAGAGCTGTACAGATATGATAGCATACAAACTGGATGGAAGTAAGGCATTTAAATGTGAAATGTACAACAGGCAAAAGAGCAAGTAACAATGGAGGTGACGAGATGCAAAAATAGATTAAAAATAATGTTGATGCATGCTGACGTGACATGTAAAAAACAGAAATTTGGGTTAATTGCAACCTCCACCTGAAGATACTAAACCCTTCACACTGGCAGTCTTTAATCCACTAACTGAATAGCATGGGATTTGTTACTTTTATTTTGCCCTCTAACTTAACACAGTCCCTAACCATCTTTTCAAATTAGCAATCTGAATTTATTAAAATCACTCTTCCTTTATTGAAAAATAGCAAGAGCTCATTTTGTTATTCTTCTGAAGAGTGAATATTCAAAGACAATTCACCTGCAGATTAATTCTCTATGAAACAAATACTCTAGCAAACCGATTAGGAGGTAAGGTTAAGGTATACTATTAAGTGTATTATAACCTGATAGTCTTCAATTTGGGATAAGATAGGCCCTACATCTATCAAATTCTTATTTTAATTCCCTTGCCACTCTGTAGTCTTCATAAAAAAGTGAAATAAAAAGCCTAACAGCAAAAAGTGTTAAACAAACCAAAGACCTACCTTGGCTGTCCCATTTCTACAGTATTCAAGAAACATGAAGTGTCTATGAGTGCAAGTAATTAATAATTTACACTTTAATCACAAAACTATCCACTACTTATTCTAGTCACATAGAGTTTGACAGAAAGAAGAAACTGAGTATCCCACTTGGAATATCACTTTGTGATTTCAGTGAAGAGAAGACTTAGGGAGGTCCAATCAGAAGCAAGCATGACTTGATTTGGGATCGGAGGAGGGAGAGCTGTGCCAAGGTCTTTAGACACACAGCAGTCAGTCACAGCATGCTGGGATATAACTAAGATCAGAGAAACCTTACTTGCACTCAAGATGCTTTCATCTGTACCAGTTGGTTGATAGATACCCTTATGATGTCGACTGTAGCACTGGTACAGGACCACCAATCCACAGAAGGTGAAGAGGATCCAGCCCAGAATTAGGAAGACCAGGACCAACACATTACCCTGGTCCAGCAGGCTGTAATTCTTTTGAGGATCTGAGGGGATAACAAAGTCAGGGCAATGAGAGGAAATATTGGTAACTTCTTGATTGGAGAACAAAAATGGAACTTAATGGATTGTGCAAGAAAAATCCCTGAATTTGTTAGTAGCATTTACTGTTTAATTTACAACATGCACACAGACATTAGTCAGAACTTGTAATGTCCACATTACATATTTTTCATAACATCTCTCAGGACTCCTATGAAGATATTGTATTGCATTACCATTGACCCCATGCATACAAACTGACATTTCTCTATTCTCATTGATTGTGATGTTTTCTTCAAATTCCTATAATGAACCATGTTTGAAAGTACATACACGCAACAGTGTATATAAAAATACACACATATGGACACAAATACAAATATATTTACATCCATTCAAGCAAATGCCATAGGAATATTAACATGAGGTATTTACAATATTATATCAATATCATAATGATAAACATACAACAGTAGTGTTGTTATAGCACCAGCATGCATTGTGCATCATATGCATATTGAGAGGCATTTTCAACATTCTGATACAAGGCATCACAAGGTTTAAGGTGAAAGAATTTAAATTCCCTTCATAAAATCAGTGTTCTATTTCCAAAAAGGGCAGTCTACCAATATCACTACAGAGCTCTCTTGTCCTCATTCATCTTGAGGAAATTTTAATATTACAGTGGCTTTATAAGAAAATTGGGTAAACTTTGCTGTATGACATTTTAGTGAGCAAAAAGCATTCAGTGCACTTCAAATACAATGAAATTGTGTATAAACATGTCACCACAGTAATATCTGTTCTCTAATGTTTTATGATAGCAATACTGCATTGACATGAAAGTATGATAGTAATTTGTGTCAAATAATTTATGCAATCTGATTTCTATACAGAAGTATCTTAAATTATCATCATAACAAAATATCAAAAACACTGGGAGAATATGAAACCAAAAAGATTAGATTTGAGTTAGCTGGAATCTTTGTTGAGCTGTGTATCTAAATGAACCATCCAAATCCAAAGAAATCACAGGCAGTATGGGACTGTCTTATAATGCAAGAAGGAATATGTGAAGTAACATAGCATGCAAAAGCAGGTGATTTTAGAATTTGGACTGCTTAGACTGCCTTAAAGAATGTAACATCTCCATTCCTTGCATATGTAGATGAATAATAGCTTCATCATTCTATTTCTCTAAAGGTAGCTTAAGAAGAATTTCATTATTCCATTTGTAGATTAAGCAGTCAATCCTCAGTAAATGTGTGATAATTTGAACATTGTTTTCTTGAAACATGCAGCTCTTCATGCAGCATAGCTATATTTCTATGTGAGCGGTCATGCGTGACAGGTGGTTTTTACTCAATCATCAGAGACCAAGTTAAGGCCTCGATTTGCTCACTATGCACATCAAACATTTATATACTCAACAGATGGTGAATATTCTTAGCACTATAGAATGATTCAAAATAAAAAAATGTTAGTAGCAAAATAAAAACAAAAAGATTCATTGCTATCCACCATCATTTTTGTGTTATATTATGCATAGTACTTCCTGTTTCATTCTGGAAATTGATGTTGCACACAAAATATTACGGAGACACATTTTTTTTTCCTGCAAAAGACTTCATTCATTTATAAATATGACTAGAGAAGACATAAAGCACATAACACAGGTACATAACAAAGTTATCAAAATTATTACATAATCATTGTTAAAATTCTTCACTTTTTGACATGTTAGAATTGAGTTGACAAAGAAAGATTCAAAGTCACCAAAACCTCTACATCCACCCTCTAGCAGAAGCACGAAGCAGATGGAATGAAAAAATAGACGAGACAAAAAGAGATATTGATGATAAACTTTCCTTCTGCCTGTCAACAAAAAGATTTCAGAATTACCAAGTAATATGTCAATGTTACAGGAGAATGCCAGATGATGTCATCAATCAAGTATGGCAGAAGTTGTAATGATTCTGTCAGTGATAGTGTCATGTACCATAACTTGGTTTGACGAATCACATCATAGCTCTTCCTCTCATTCCATAACTCTCTCACCAGCCATCACGTGCTCTACAGGAATCACTTCACATCATGCACTACCTAAACACTCCAACTACACTACAAGTACCTTCACAAACATGCACATCCTCAACAAAACAAATGGATTAAAAACTTCCTGAAACAGAACAACTCATTTCTGTTTAAGAAAAAATCATACCAGCACAACAGAGAGAGGGAAAATCAAGCAAAGTTTTAGGGATTTTTAGAAATCAAATGCTTTCTGTGTTGATGAACAAAAGTAATAGATATAGGACAAGAAATAACTTGCTGATGAGATGTGGACTGTGTGTGACATGCTCTGATTAACACATGTAGGCTACCCAGCTGACAAAAATACTTCACATGCACAAACCATACAAAGTGCATTCATAAACTAATAGATATCTACACCAGATGCTATACTGTCCTACATCCCATATCAGCTACTCACACTCAAAAACATCAGGTCTGATTACATGTCTATCACCATGGATACCATCTACTTCATTGGGGGTTGCCGTGGCAACCTCAAGTATGTCCACGTCAGAGATCACTGGGGCATAATTAACATTCCAGACAAGAGAACAAGGGAAAGTTATAAATTGACAGGGATGAGGAAGACTGTGATATATCCAAAAAAAAAGAAAAATTACTAGAATAAAATTAGCCAAGTAAATGAGTTGACCAAGTCAAAAAGAGTCCATCATCACAGTCTCTCTTCCGCAGAGCATACACAAACTCAGGATGTACAAGGTTTTTTCTCTTCCTACATTTGTCTGTCTTCACTCTTACATAACATTTTTTATAGGAAGGATCAGGCAACAACCCTAAAAAAGAAATGCTATATTTTTGGATCCTTAATCAGCCAACTTACATCATTCTGAGATTTTCAGGCATGGACAAAGACTCATAGTTATGAAGGAAGAAGATAGGCAAGCAGACACATGGACATAATATATAATTTTCATGAGATGGAGGGATTAATCATTAGGTATAATGGAAGTTAATCATTAAATGCATTATAGTTGAAGGACAGGAGTTTAGTAGCTTATTCTCAAAGCTTACAAGCATTTTTTTTTTCTACCATTTAGACAAGCAGGCATGGCATGCATGACAAATTTTCAACACTGAAGCTTTCCACAAACATAAGCAAACTTTCCTGTATTTATTTATTTTTTACATTCTATTTACTGCTAAGATTGTGGCTTTTCCATCTTCTAACAGATTCTACATGGTTGGCCCATGAATACATGGGCTTTGATATATATTCCTAGGATGTATATGGGATTGAAAATTTGACTATAAAATGTGATTGTAACATGGTAAAGGTTGTAACACTGGAAAGGTTATATCTGGGAGTAAATTTATCTGATGTCTGATACGAAACAATGGCTATTACATTGTCTTTTAATTATTCATCTTTCTTTCTTTCATTCTTTCTTTTTTTTTTCAACAAAACTGAATATGTCCTGAAGCACAACCGAGAATACAAGCTGGAGACTGCTTCTAAATTTCTAGCTTTTACAGAAACATTTGCAATTTGTGTGTTTTAGTAATCTTGCCCTGGGCTGATGTGAAAGGAAATGGTTTGCATACTATATCCCCTGCAATGTTAATAATGACTGTGGGTTAATGTTTACCACTAGACAGGATTATGGACACATAAATTAGGGCAGCAGCACCTTACAGGCAGGAGAGCTATAAGATGGCTGGTGTTAGCTCATGAGATGTCATGGCTACATGGAATGAGGTGAAGAACCAACTGAGAGATCTTACCAAGGGGGCCGATATTGTTGCTAAAGGTGGTGGAAGGGGGCAAAGATGGGGTAAGCTTGCCTTCTGATAAGTTGTTGTCCAAGCCAGAGGCATTTGGACTGTCATCTGTGGACTTCCCTTGGACATCACCATCTCCTGGTGGGTAGAAAAGGTGTCATTCAACATGTGAGGCTAGAGTAGAGTAGAGTACTGAATCAAATCATCAGTGATTCCTGAAGACAGACACAATACAATCCTTCTGCCTAACCTCACCTACAGAGGGAGCACTACTTGCCATGTTTACTTCAACTAAAACATGACAGACAACTCTAAAGCACAACCAGAATGAATTTGGAAGACACTGAACATTGGTGCAGATAATATATATTTCTGGGGAAAACCACTATAGTGAAAAACAACGAATCAACCATTTTGATAGACCCAAACTCCAACAGAAAGATCAGAATGCTATCAGCTCATAGTGTAAAACAGACAGACTCTGTTGGTTTGATTGCTTGGTTTCTAATGTCTGATATCAGATCTGTGTCCTTGGTTGCTTGCCACATGATATATTTTTTGTACAAAAATTTAAGAATGTGTGTGTGTGTGTGTGTGTGTGTGTATGATTACTTGTATGTTCAAATGAAGGCATTATTTTTTTCTTTTCAACCGATGGTCAGAGAATGTGAGGGTAATAAAAAGGAGAAGGGTCATATGTTAAAATCAGTCAAGTTGAAATACAAATCAACTCTCGTATATCAAAACTGCCCAACCTCACTTGCAATATCCTTGAAAGCATGTGGAAAAAATAGGAATACCTTCCATAAAAGCAAGATAAAAGCAACACAAATCCCAACCCTGTGCTTGATATAACTGTGATTGAAATACATCCTCTGAAGCATGTGGAGGGAAACAGGGGGATACAATCCAAGAAGTGATAAATCTTTCTTCTTACATTAAGCTTAAAGCACAGTCACTAAGAAAATTCTAAGGAACAAGAGAGAGAGAAAAAAAAACAATTCAACCATATTCATGAAGTAGTTAATCTTAAATAGTGATCACCATGAAAGACATGGAATAGACTGCATTTTTAAAGGAACAAGTCACAGCAAATAATGTCAAACAGACTGCAACATGGACAATCAATCCAAACCTTACTTTAGTCCAAATATAGATTTCTATCCTTGCCAAGCATGAAAGGGCAAAACAAGAGATGAAAACAATAACAACCATATTAAACTGGAACTATAAATAGGAGGTGGACAAGCAGACTGACTGGAATCTCACAGTAATTCAGTGATATGACATGGGATGGAAAGGGAAAACAAAGACAGCAATATTTTAAACAGGAACATTGCCTACTAGTGCACCTAGTGAAGATTAAACTGTAGAGTATGACCAAAAGCAGAAATGCAATGTTTAAACTCTCTTCTCGCATTCTTCTGTAATCTTTGAAGAATGATATTTCTCCCTAACCCAAAGTAAAAGAACTCTATCAAAAAGACATGACTGGTAATGTAAGAACCTTTATCAAAAATACATTATTTGATTATTCCTTATCAGGAAAAATTATACATATGTGTCAGTTTATCTTGTCTGTGCAATCATAACAATGCACACATTGACTGAATCTAAGCTTATGAGAATATGAAACCAATAGTGGTTTGGATGCATAATCTAAAATGTTTACTTGATGGAGATTCTAACTGACTAATTTTAAACATCTTTCACTGAATTTAATAGCTTTCTATCTAGATTGGGTGTGGGAATACAACATTTTCACTTGCTACGATTTTCAAATGATTTATGCTTTGCAAGTGACTATCAATTGTGCCTAATTAGCCACAAAAAAAAAAAATAAGGAGAAAATTTCAGTCTTAGGATAGTACTGTTTCACTTTTTTGTAGCACCTTCATGAGGATTTTAGTAGTAGGTATATAATTAATAGTAGGCATAATAATGTCATGTTTAGAATACACAGAGAGAAGGGGAAATAACATCAACATAATGGAGGGATGAGAGGCACAAAGTCTATGGATGGATGACGGGGTGTCTCCATTACAAAACAAACAATGACATAAATAACAACAATACTATCTGTGGGGGTGGGTGACAGGGTGAGGAAAGACAAAAGATAAAGGAAACATAGCTGGAACTGGCTACGGAACATGGTGTGTCTATAGTTTGGCATTCTATAATGGTACGTCATTCGCCACAATGTGTACGATATATGTTGTAGGTAATGATTACGACAAGACATTGTGGAATGATCAAACATTAAGAAAGTCTAAAAGAGGAATGTTTGATTTAGAAAACTACTCCTAAGGTTGGTCAGCCTTTCAAGCTTCATATCTTCATATCATGATGTTTATGTGTTGTCATTTTCCTTTGCATGTGTTTTTGTTTTGTTCTATTTTATGGGGTTGGGTGGGATGGGGTCAGGAGGCTTTAAAACAGAAATGATCATACCATAGTTTGTTTGTTTGTTTTTACCTAATTTGAAGTTTACTCTGAATGAAAACAGGTCAGAAGTTCGTATTCCTTCATCTCCTTTTCAGACAATCACAAGAATATAACACAGGTATGAAGATGGATACAGACAGAGGGGATTGGAATGCAACACATGTTGGTATACACAGGTCCAATGAAATAGACATAAAGAAGGCACACAAACAGATCCAGCCAGACAAGAAACTAAGGGGAACATAGGGCGGGATGTACCTGTAGGGACTGGTGAGGAGGTAATAGACGTCGTCCATTCAGGGAGTGTTGTGGAGACAATGCTGTTTGTTGTTGTGGAAACAGCTGCTACATAACACAAATTATCAAAAGAAAAATAAAACAATACACAGCCAAACAAAAAACAAAAACAACAACCAAACCAAAAAAAAAAACAAAAACAAAAGTGCAAGATGCTATCAGCATGCCACTATCACCAAATGCACATGTACTTATGAACACCTGGAGATGTATTGTTTATTATGGTGTCCGAATGTGAGGTGACAACACCTACATTTATCTTCTGTCATCATATTTTATATTTTCCTCCTTTTTTCTGCCTCAATGTCATATGAGAAATTAAAATAATTTCAGTAACAACAGACATCATTTCAGTGAGTTGACGGAGGTGTATGACAAATTGTATGAAGGCACTACCCAGCAGCAAGGTAGTGTGATGCCATTCAATGTGCACTCATGCATGGTACCAAATGCAATTTCTTCAGATATAAATGAGATGATGAGATAAGAAAAAATAACATGATAGAAATGATGGCAATTGCTTCAATTAGTTTCACCACTAAACCAAGGTTAGCATGTACAGCACTGATACTGCATTTCTAAACTCTATAATAATTATGTAAAGAAAAAACACCACAGGTTCCATTACGAGAGAGTCTTCTATTACATTTTCTCAAAACAAAGGGTGTACTGGCTGATTTACTCCAACTGAAAAGACTTTTTTATGTCATCTTCTTTAAATATAGAAAAAAAAGGCCACTCATATTTACTGTACTCTAAATCTTCTATTCTAAAATTCTATACAGACAGTCACACTTTCTGTATACACAAGGAAAAAATATTTGTGTTCATCAAGTTCTAATTCTGATATAAAATGGACCATATCATACACAAAACAAATCACAGGCATCAACATCAAACAAGCCAAAGAGAATACCACAAACACACACTAAAATGCAGAAAACAGACAACACATGATTCTAGAAAAAAAAATGAATAACTTCACAGAAAATACTATGAAGAACGTAATTCCCTCAAGTCAGAATTTCTGCTAAGAGCCAGCACTAAATGTGACTTCTGACACATAAACACACAAACTGACTAACAAACAATCAAAAAAAAAAAACACAAAAAAAAAACTTATATTGATTTCTTCTACAAGGGACTCAACATCTATAAATTTCTTAATATGCTAATTAGTTGAGTAAACAGTCAGGGTCATAGCAAGATTAGATTTATGATCTCTGAGTCATTACTTTCACACAACATGCTCTTGGGGAAACCACATCAAAGTGTCATATTCAAATAAGTGAAAGAACTCACTTAAATGTTGCAGTCTTGAATTATGAATAATATCTATGGACATCTTACAATCTTGACCTGAAATCATATACGGTCATTCAATGTAGTCAGGAAGGAAAGAGAAAGAGAAAATGATACAGATGACATTACAAGACTTGATATCAAAAAGATTTTTCTTTGGACTGTCAAACAACACTTTTTTCCCCCTACCAGTTGGCTGAATTTATGTGAGGGGGAAGGAAATCTCAAGCTATATTTTGTCCTAGGGGAGAGAGAGAGAGAGAGAGAGAGAGAGAGAGAAGCACACTTGTTTTTGTAATGCTTACAAAAATGTTTGCAAAGCACTCCTCAGGAAAGACTGACAGTTGACACGTAATACTAATACCAAGGCCTCAGGTAAAGCTAGGTGGATTTCATTACTATGGTGTTATCTTTTCTCATTAGACATGATGAATATCATGTCTGAACTCTGATGTAGTGCCATATTTCAGATCATCAGGTTACAGAAAAATCAAAGTTGTTAATAATTTCCAAATAATTCTCTGTGTCAGTCCTCAAGTCAAACTCAGCACCACAACATTCATACCATGTCACTATCATACATTCATTCATTTCATGAGTATAAAACAATGTGATTCCTCCAAAACTTTTGGTACCAAAGGACTTTAAGAGACCAGAGAGAAGCAACTGACCAGATGTGGTGGTGGGCGGGGCAGTAGATGGTGATGTGGTAACCATGGTAGTGGTGTATTTGAGAGAGGATCCTGCTGAGGACGTCGAGGTGTCACAGATACACTCAGGAGGAGGGGTGGTGGGTGGTGGAGGTTCTGTACCATGCACACGAGGGAGTGAAGGGTGTCAGGAAAGGGGCAAATCAAAGTGGGTCACAGCAAATCAAAGCTCAAATCAAAACAACAAACAAAAGAAACATGTACACACTTATGCAAATCAAAATATCAATAACAATCCAAGTGCAAATTATTGTGTATAAACACACATGTAACCTCACTATAACATAGCAAACTAAATGTACAAACATTAACATGAAATCATGAACACTACAAATAAAAATAAACTGCTTCTGATAACTTTAAGAGGCAGAGGGAAAAGGGAGGATGGATAGTAAAGCGTGTCTTTAATAAGACTTAAATGTTATCAATAGTAATATGAAAAACAGCAAATGAAGACATGAATACAGGGTAAGAGGATATGAGGTGAGAGTGGTTGAGTATTTCATTCATATCATGGCAGTGTTACAGGGTTCTAGGTTGAGAGGCACACAAAAGTAAATGCATTATATGTGTAGTAGTCATTCATTATTAGCTCTTTTTATAAATCTTCCAAAAAATGTCTTTCATTCAATTGGTTTACTGCACAACAGTGTACCAACAGCTTTCATTCTCCTAAGAAATTCCTGCACTTTAGGTCATGATAAGATCCCTGTGGGACAAATCTGGCATTATGTAAGGATCATGTAATTTACCCCCTCATCTTTGGGTTCACAAAATTTTGCTATTCCAGAGTGTACACCTGTACCTGTGATTGCAGACTCTTTATAGTAGCTGACAAAATTCACTGCCTGTTAGCGCCTAATACACTTGAACACCACAGGGAAGTCAGAATAAATCAGTAATAAATAACTCTAATTAGCTGTAATTCGGAAAGGAAGATTGCTCAATCAACTTATATTATCAGTAAATTGCCATTCTGAAGATGACATCTGTTTAATTTTGGGGAACTATTACGAATAATGCGATGTGATAGTTATCATACATCACCACATGGAAAACTCAGTGAGACCTATTCACTACAGAGAGCGTCATTAATTAGTCACACTAGTGCACTCTGAACAGAGTAGTGTAATAAATCACATGTGCTGTAAACATGTACCATAATACCAATCCAAACTAATTCTATCACTGGCAAGTTTCCATAGCAACACCACACACTGACATGGAGAAAGTAGAGATACCTTCACAACCCAACTCTATTTGACTGTCAAGAGAGGAGCCTGGCTCAGATGTAGACTCAGATGTTTGAAAAGCAGAAGTAGTTGGAATTTGAATAGGAAGAACTAGGAGTATGCGCAGACAGAAGAGATTGGAAACAGACATACAGAGAAAGAATGAATTAACATTGTTGAGAGCTTGAAAAGCAAAGAAAAAATATTGAAATGAATTCATACATATATAGAAAGCAAATATGATTAATAGAGCAGAATGAAAGAAAGGACTTCAGCCAAACATAAGAGTACAGCCTAGCTTTGGGTAAACTCAAGTTTATGAGCAACAAGAAAACATCATGCCCTTCATTACTCAGATGGTATATTTCTCTTCTAATCATGGAAAACACAACTTTATAAAGTAAAAAAAAAAATGAGGGAATTTTTACTTCAAAGGTAGGCTGTACCCTTACACATGTTACATTTGTATCTGAATATTGCGGAAAAAGTTTTTAATAACCTTAAATGCTGTGTATGTCAGTACATGATGTATTAACTTCCTCATACCTGGTGGTTAGCTGAGTCAGAGAAAAACACTTCCAAGCATGGAATACAAGCAAGTCAGGTTAGTATGGTTAGAACATAGAAATGATACAGCAATACAAGATTTATGATTATGCCGTTAGAAATTAATTAAAAGGCAAAATGTTCTTGAAATAGACAAGAACTTAATCATTAGAACTCACAAGTTATTTCACTGGTGCATGAAAATAAAAACTGCATGATATTCTGAGAGTCAACAGAACATTGCATGAAATCAAGAGAATGAACTATGATTGTTTTGTCTGAATCATTAAGACCAGTACTCATAAATGTGACATATTCTTGAAAAGTGAAATAAAATGCACTGGCTCCAAACTGATGCAAACCCCTCCCAGGATTGAACATCAGCCTGTGTTACAGTGTGCATTTCATGTGAGACAAATCAACTCAAATAAGCATGGCATGGTGTAAAAAGCAACAATAACATGAAGATATAAAATATAACATGACAAGGTTTGAGCCCTTCCGACCAAATTAGTCGGTTAATGATTCCATCTGCACCACGTAATTCATATCAATATCATAAAACAAATGACATGACATAAATCTTTTCACTTGCCATGCAAGTTTCATGTTTAGTTTCCAAGCAATTATCCCAGGCAGTAAAGTAGATGACAGTCTTGCAATAAAGGCCTTCAGCATCTTCCTTGATCATGCACCAGGGATGCAGAATTAAGATTAAGAATGATTGGTTTTCATGGTCGGTTAGTCAATAAAATATCAATGAGCATCATAGGAGTACACTAGTTGCATTATAGATATGAGTGGGATACAGCTACATGGCATGTGAAAGAAAACATTGAAAACATGCCGGCTGAGAAAGAAATACACACAATGCTCAGACAATCAAAAGTGTACCCATGCAATGCTGAATGATATATACATTGTGTAGTTTATGTGTCAGTATGAACAGTGAAAGGTTCATGTGAGGATGTGGACAGTTTTTGATGCATGTGTAAAGAGCAGACATGTTAACTTTCTAGCAACTTTTTTTTCCATTTTTATTTGAAGCTATGAGCTGATAGCATTACAGATTTAGCTGTGGATTACCTGATTGTAAATGACAACCAAGAGATTTGGTAGGCAGGATTTAGAGCAATAATGAATGAGGAAAGGGTAACATAATGCAATTTCTCCAACTGCACTGTTAGATTAATGAATGCTACATTCTGCCTCAGAAAACTACAGAACATGGTCTAATCTTGTTTAAATCTCTAAAATCACAAATCAAGAACATACATTCATTGATATATTGTGATGCAATAGGCATTCTGGTATCAGAGAAGTAATGGTAATCAAACTATTAAAAGCAAAATGCAGACAAACATATAACACATAATTTCCTTCAGATAAAAATATGAAAATTCCATGAACAATGACTTATGCTGAACCTTGACACCGATTCATCTTGGAAAAAAAAATGTATATCAATAATTGAGAAAAAAAACCTCTCTCTCACTGAGAACAGACATTTAAGATAATTTATTGATAAAAAAAAAGAATCCTTGCAAACACACTGTAGTACTCACCATCTGATGAATGACCACGAAGCAAAGAGGAGAAGATGGTAGAATGTCATGTGACATATCACATGACCACAAGATCACATGATGTAGAATGCAGACCAGACATCAGTTGAGAGAAAGTGAAATGAAGCAACTCATTAACAAATGTGCAATGAACCCTGAAGTAGTCATTATGTCACATATTGTTGATTTAATGTCCTCTGTAATAGAATCTAGTCACATCAACCAAACATTCTATACTTGATATTCATACAAACAAGAATGAATCACATTTAAACTCTATTGAAAATCAAAACAAACAAATAATCAAACAAAAACCACACAAACTGTAGCTTACTGAAACACAGACCAGTGAATGACAAAGAGTTGAGTCACCATAAACCTGATGTTCTTACAGTTAAAGACTACCAGTGACATAGTTGACTTACCTGGACACTCCTGGACAGCAGAAACATCTTGATCATCACTAGAAGATGAAAAAACACAGGTGTTCTTCAATTCTTCATATGATATCAACAAAATTTTCAGCATTTTATAGATTGGTACAATTACTGGTATAACCACAGTCAAACTATTTAGTTTTCATCTGTTGACATACTAAATATGTAAATTGTCAGAAATGTTTCACTCCCAACAAGTCCTCAAGTATTTTCTCTTAACATATCAACAATATCCCCTGACCAAAAACAATCTGTTTCATTTCACAGACACTGTAAAAACAGAATAGATTACTGCAATATGTACCCAATATGCACACATCATTCCAAAGAAGATCCATTGCTTGTGATATCTTTTTTTTTCCAATACATTACATATCTTTGCAATATAGCTTTAACAACATCAGCAAGGAAATAACCAATGTGCACAATGTAGTGGAAAAACAACAACAACAACACAAAAACAATGGAACAAAAATCTTTACACATAGTTTGACAACATGCAATCTATTGACACATAATGAGTACTTACAAAGAGTTATCTCCAGTGAAGTCATAACATTCATTACTGAAGTTGTTCCAGACACAGTATGGATCCTGTACACAGCCACTGAAAGTCAAGAAAGATGAAAGTTGGACAAATCTTTAAAAAATGTACCAAGGTATACATGAATTTTGGACTGAAATCTGTTGTCAAATCACACTTCCCTCATAATGAATAATACATCTGTCTCTTCACAATTACTTTCTCCGCTGTAGCATACACATAGCTGAATTCCCAATTTAATAGAAGAAATTAACAAAAACATTTAAAAAAATTAACAAAAAAGTTTTAAGAAATAAATCATTCTCCCAGCATTCAGCTGTATTGCTCACCATATACAATGGGAGTTCACTTGGCATCACTCACAATCAGATATTTTCTTACAAAATGAGTAATTAAGAAATTAATATCCAACTAATGATAAGCAAGAACAAGATGATTCTAATATCTCAGACTTCTGGAAAATGAAGATCACTGTCACCACTTACCATCTGCTGGTGTAGTTGCTACATCGCTGTAGTGGAACTTCTACAATAGAGCTGACAGTGTGAACTATGAGAACTTCTTTTCCTTCATGATTTGGGACTATCTCCATATTAATCACTTTCTCTGGGCTCTGCTGAGGGCGTACAGCTATCTCCTCCAGAAGATTGGACTGAACACTGCCCCCTTCTGTTGGGACCAGAACAACTTTTAGGATGCGGCTGTCATCTGCACAGGGAAAAGATACATGTAACAGCTTTTAACCCATGGAGGACGGACTGATTTTGCTATAACACACATTTTCCATAGACACTTGCCCGTGTATACTCAGGACTTGTCCTCAATGGGTTAAGGCTTAAAAGTTGGTACTTTTACATTTAACCCTAAAGGGGCCGGGCTTTTTTGGCTATGCTCAGACCGGGGGGGATGTACACAAAATCACAAAATTTTGCCCGTTTTGGGGCAACATTCTGTTACCAAAATGGGCGTGGCTTCGCAAAAGTATGCGCGGACGTTGCAAATTTGGTCTCAAAAGTTGCGCGAGACTTGAACGAAGAAAGTCAAGAAGCCTCGCGACGAGGCATTCTCGCGTTACAGAATTATAGCGCGAAACGTCAAGGGAGGGGCGGATTCCGCCCCACCCCCCCCCCCCCCCCCCCCCCCCCCCCGGCCCTTTTAGGGTTAAGATACACTGATCACAACAAAATTTTGTGTTAAGGTCAATACCTCAGCTGGAAACACATTGCACTATTTCTCTTTACAAAATTCATATAAGATACAGTCAGCATACATCATACATACTGCTTGCAGGAGCTTTTTTTCCCCAATTACAATGTCATGTGCAGTTCAACCTTACTGGAATCAAATTGTGATGGCCTAGATTACTACCATACGGTACAAAATGTTTGAAGTCAATGATAGGACTCAAAGTTTGTAAAACATATGAAGGGTTTGTTTGCAAAAACCGATAAGTCCATTTTTGAAGATTTTGAAGTACGATCTCTGTCATAAAGTACAAAATAATACCTTTTAAATGATATATTGGTCACTACATATAGAGGTATATTCTTGAAATTATGGTCAAAAGAAGCACAAATTTTCTTATCATTCTCTTTATTTTTCTTGACCTTTAATCGCAAATATCTCCATTTGGCAAATATGGACTTATCGGTTTTTGCAAACAAACTCTTCATATTTTAACTATTATGCACTGGTTGTTATCACTCCTACCTGTGCCCAAGAAGAGTACTTTGTAGTCTCTGTCAACCCCTCGCTGGTTATGAACCACTAACTGTGTCAGCCTGAAGTCTGCCCTCGTTAGGTCAAAGATAGGCAGTGGGTTGTTATGGTTCGGCACAGATTCATGCATCAGAGGATGAGCACTTATCCATCGTATGCTGGTAACAGGAAGTGCTTTTGAGTCCAAGTCACACTGTAAGACAAACCAGTAGCAATAAGGCAGTAGATATGATGAAGATTTGATTTATCACAACTAACATGTCAAGTTAGGGCTGAGTAGAAACTACTCTGGCAATATATATGTATATCATATGTTCATGAATACACAAATTGTCATTGGAGTCCGAGCATTATAATATTGAGACAGATTAGAGCTACTCAAAGTTGACTGCATTCCAATTCTTATCACAAAAAGTATGCATTATCTTATGCAAATACTTCATCAAAGTAAAAAGTAATGTGTTGCCAGAGATATACTAACAAAGCAGGACAAACCATGCCAAACAAATCAAACCCCAATAACACTTGACATCTACCAAATTAAATTTGATAATTCCTTTTCCATACAATGAAATATCTTATAAAGGATCTTGCATTCTAACGACGGATCTTGCATTCTAAAGGGAAAAAATTACAGGGTTTGTCTTATCTTGTTCCTGGAAGCTGTTTGTGTCTGTAACATATAAAATGCTTAGAACTGCATATCATGTCCTCAGTTTGGTTTTCTGTAGATTTTCCATGTGCCTACAATCTGTTCAGACTAAAAGTTCAGTTTATGGTCAGAGGATGTGGAAAAAACAGGCATCATGTATAAATAGCAAGATCACAGAGGAAACATTAGGAAATAAAAGAGTAAAACATCAGACTGGTGTTAACTTTCTTGAAACAATCACAAGGATGGGAGTAGACTTCCTTTTTCCCTCCTATCTTTAATATACTATAAACTTACATTTCCTGGTCTGGGAACAGTGTCAGACACCGGAGGGGAGGCCGGGTACCACGCCCCGCCCTGCTGTTCTTTGAACTCTCCTTCATTCATGATGGTTTGAATTGTTTTCAGACTAAAAACACACACAGCTGAGCCTGGAATCTCATGTCTGAAAGAAGAAACACAACATCCTTGATTTAAAGGGTGTGTACAGTTCTGGTCGAGGTGAGGATTTAGCTTTTAACATTTTGCGAGATATTCAGAAACCACTCTATGAGATGTCAAAGAGCATGCAGTTCTAAGGGGTATCAAAAGTTTATTCGATGAAAATCGGTTTTGAAATGGCTGAGATATTCAAAAACAAGGTGAAACAAAGAACTCCTAATAAAGTTGTGGCATGTCGCCTTTTATTATTAGCACTTTTTTGGATATCTCAGCTATTTGAAAACCAATTTTCATCAAATAAACATTGAATCCTCCTTAAAATTACATGCTCTTTCATATTTCATAAGAGGCTTTTCATTATCTCACTTCGGAATGTTCAAAACATGAATCCCCACCTCAACCTGATGTAATGTTCATTCTGGTTTTTGTTTCATGTTTGTGATGTTAATGATATGTATCCTATATTCTTTACCTGGTCGAATAAATAATAATAATAATAACAAGTACTGTACAGTCCCTTTAAATAATCAAATAGTGATATACTTCCTGATTTTCAATGCATGCATTTTTATCTAAAGCACGCCAACATATAAGTTTGAAAATTCTCTTGTTAACATCAATCACATCCAACATGATTCTAGCTAGTGACAAAGAAATCACAAAATGAAACTTATTAAATATCCCTAAAATGTAAACTCTCCTACACTAGGAGAGAAAAATATTACTAATAAGGTGAATACACTAAATACATCAAGCAAAAATGATCTGTCGATTGCTAAATTGCTCCTATATTTCAAGAATCATCATTCTCCATATTTTATGCAAGAGAGTATTAAACAATTGTGTGCTTGTGATGTCCAAAAAAGGCCTTTCTTTGATAAATACAAGATGAGAATAATGCTATACAAGAGATAAACCTGCATGGTTCACATGAACTTACGGGCCAGTGGTGAAGACTGCATAGAACATTGTGTCATTCTCTGTTGGAATCATGTAGGTATCCTCTGTAAACAAACACACACAGTCATATGCAATTAATTCTTAGCTTCAACTAGTTCAAAAGATCAATATCCATTCTTTTATGTAATGGTGTCAAAGTGAAATCACCTATGTGGCTACAATCATTCTAGTATCAATGTTGTGTCGTCACGATTTCATTACTACTATTAAGGAGCACTTGTTAATGCATGATGATTGATGGAACTCTGAGAAACTCATTACTTGCTTCCTAAGCCACAACACACATGTCATAGAGTATGTGAGCAGAACAGACTTCTACATGGTTCTCAGGCACTGCAGAGAGCGAGCACAAGATTGATTAAACCACGAGGGATTTAGCAGGACTGGAATTGGAATGAACTCAGTTATTCCCTGCCATGCCAATGCATATAACGACTTCAGCAGGCAGAAATCCGTGATACGAGGTGCTCTAATGTGATGACAGATAGCTTGGGAAATTAGCTTCATTACACTGATGATTTTCTGGTAATCAGAGGTACAGACATACAAGTTTGTAATTATGAGCTTCAAAGATATATTAACTACCTCCATGAGAATGACATCATAAATTAGAGAAAATCTGATGTAGGATAAGGTCAGCTGCTCAAGTTTGCTAGCGGTAGACATTGATGGAACAGGAAGTCGGCTAGCTGAATTGCAGAAAGCCGGTACTTGACAGCTTTCAGCAATGCTGGCTGAGGTGAAGGGAAGAGGCTTAGACTTACGGAGAAAATTGAAGTAGAATGGAAAAGCTCCTGGGAATGAACAGTTCAGGCGAATTTTCTGAAAGGTTGTCCACTCTCCTGCGGAAAGCCAGCCACTGCCTCCTTCATCACTCTTACAAACCTTGCCCACACGGGAGTACACAGCCTAAAGGGTTACAATGACATACATTACAAATGGATCATTTAAAACCTAAGATTTTCTTGACAGCCAGTATTTTCTTTCATACAGTGCTTCTGTTTTGGGCAATTTAAACAGAGTTAGCAACTAAACAGTCATTGCATAAATACACAATGTGCAAAAAAAAACAACTTTTCTGTTGTTAATGTTATCACATCACCTATTTGTGCATAATCCCAAAGATCATTACCTTCATTGTTTTTGTCAAAGTTGTAATAAAAAGAGACATGTCATTTGTGTTAGATTAATTGTAGTCATGCAATAAATAATCCACATTTGCTGTCTTTAAAATACATGTACTATCACATATTAAAAAAAAAATGTTTGCCAGCGAGTTTCTTGGTTACATACTCAACTCACACCAATTTTAACTAGAACATGATTCATACACTGAGACCTTCTGTTTCTTTTCACTCAGTGCTGGAATAGGAGTTAGACCATGGCATGGCTACTGATGCAGCCTTGGTATAACACTCTGTCCACGGCTGTTTGTTGTTTATTACACCTAAAAGGATCCTTGTTTATAGAAATCTGAATCTGCACATACCACAAGCACCCAGAATTCCCTACTAATAAATTGAGTTACTGTTGTGTGGATGTCAAAGTACTTTAGTGTATCATATCCACTGTCTGTCATCCTGCTCTGCATTATGTTTCAAAATATTTCCTCATATGCCTGGAATATCAATTACCCAATTTTGGGAAGAAATTTAATTTATGATAATAACCTTTCTGATATTCCCCTTTAGTCTGGATTTTAAAAAATGCATCAGATCAGTTTTGTGGTATAGGTTGTTCTTTGTGTTACACTCTTGCTTGGACTCCACGTGTGAAATACCCCTTCCCATGAGTGATAACATAAGCTTTAGAAAACCAACATAACAATGGTAGTCTCAGTCTTACAGCAAATATCACATGTGTTCATAAGAGGCTTTAATGAGTGGACTGCTTGAAGTCAGAATACGACCAGAACACAATCACAACACTAAATACCTGGATAAAAGTATTCTGTGAAGGAACAAATGTAGAATTCATTTTAACTGTTGTAGCAACAATCATGTGCTGTTCTTGTATGATATTCAATGGGGTGTTACATAATAGTTTGAATCTTACATCTCCAGAAGTGTACTCCACAGCTAACTCTCTGAAGAAAAACATAACCCAGTCTCCGACATCAAAGGAATTAATAAAGGCAGGTACTGTAGACAAAGAAGGGGAGAGTTCACATGGGGTATTAATCTACTCAGTCTGATTTAATCTTTTAATCTGGTTTAATCTTTTAATCTCAATGTTACAGATTCATTTATAAGAATTAGGTTTGGTCACTACTGGACCAGCGCAACACATAATTTAAAGGGATCGTACAGTTTTGGTCGAGACTTAATTTCAGATTTCTAACATTTTTGGTGAGGTAATGAGAAACCTCTTATGAAATATGAAAGAGCATGTAATTCTATGAGGAATTCAACGTTTATTTGATGAAAATTGGTTTTGAAATGGCCGAGATTTCCAAAAAAGAGCAATTCTAATAAAGTGTGGGACCCACACTTTATTACGATCGTTTTGTTTTACATTGTTTTTGATGTTTCAGTCATTCCAAACCCGATTTTCATCAAATAAACTTTGAATTCCTCTTAAAATGGTATGCTCTGTACTATATCATAAGTGTTTTTTTGGTATCTCGCAAAAAGTTCAAAGCCCAATTCTCATCTCCACCAATACTGTACCATCCCTTTAAACTTATAATCTTATATTGCTAAACAGATATCAATTTGCACCATAGAAACAGAATAAGGCACAAAATCAGGATTTGAATAACATGAACTCACTTTGATTTATCCATCCAGTTGGAAAGTTCTTATCTTTACAAAAATAACAAACAAGCAAACAAACAAACAAAGAACCGCACAACTTATACATAAATGCCACATTTATCCATGATATTTTCAATAATTTCAATGAGAAGTATCTCATATGGAAGATGTGAATGTGAGAGTGAGGGAGAAATTCTCTCCTTCATTGAAGCTAGCAGAGTAGACTTGGCATACAGTCTTTTATCACTTCCCACTCTATTTTCCCGCTTGACAGAGCCAAAGAAGGAAGTCTGCGTATATTCTGAGCATGTCTGACAAACCGAATGAACAGGATGTTTGGTTTTGTCACCTTCACACTCCATTAGCTGTGCACAGAAATTGGCAGCAATTTGCTGCATTATTACCCATAACACCCTGGAAAAGAGTAGAAGTAAAATGTGCATGATGTAGAAACAAGAGTGGTTGCATTTCTTGTCAGTGCACAGCAAATGGGCATCATGTGTACGACAATCCTATCACATATAGTAATCAATGTACAGTGTAACGACTAACTGCACAAGTATTGTATGTCTAGGAGGTGTTTTGATTACTTTTTAGCCATTTGGAGTCCATAGCTTTAGATGTCAGAACTGTACTGGGTCCCTGGCTTCTAAATATGACAGAATCTCGAACAGTATAATCCCGGGCTGCTCCTGTATACAGATTACCATCTGGCAAGAAAAAAGGGATGAACTGCATGTCAGTCGTTTTATAGGCATACAAGGTATCTTTACCAAAGAAGATTAAAATAAAAAAATAAAAAAATGGTTAACTGTTTTACTGTGCCCTAAAAAAAACTTCAATGAATGCAAATATCATACCAATACATATCCAGTTTACACATATTGTACTTTATATAGGCCTACACACATTGTCTAGAAGAAACTGTTATGATACAAGATATACTATATGAATATAATAGCATGCAGTAAGCTTGTTTACATTCCATACTCCAAATGTGTGTTGCATTACATTCATTCCTGTTGATTAAGTTTATTTCACAAACAGGACAAAGAATTACTCCCTAGTATACATGGCAAATGCCCCAAAATGTAATTCACATGAAATTCTTTCACTACTTCCATACATCCCAATTGTCTGCTTATATTGTGAAAAATATGCACAGCTTTTAATTTTACATTACAACTAGCAGAGCCTATCAGTTTACAATGCACATTATGCAAAGTGTTGTATGTGTACCTAGCTTTCTCACACTTTCTTGAACAATTCACCACTGGGTCCTATCAGAATCTGATGGACAAACTCTACACAAAGGTGATGAACTTAGAAGCTTTGTTTACCTGCAAAGAGAGCTGTGCCTTCTTGCTTTGGGTTAAATGGTGAAATGAAGGTTCCATATGACTCCACATAGTGAGTGAGGCTGGCATTCTAAATGTAGGAGCAAACATGTAAGTTGACTTAATACACATTCATCAATTTTCTTTGAACAGACTACTTTACTGAACCATGGCAACCATTAAAGGAGGAAATTAATGACCGGTTCTGTATCTTTCGGTCTATGGCATGGAACCTACATGATAGAAAGTGCCTGGATCTGATGGCTGACATAGAGACTCTATGACACTTTGGCATCATTCAGTTTCCTCAATCAGTCACATCCAATCAATCAACGGGCTAAATCTGATGACGTCACCACCAAAGAGGAAAATCCCAAACTCATGTCACCATGGAAACCTACTAGTGCTAAGTTCATTTTCCTCACCATTGCATTTCTTGGCATAGACTACAAGTTGGCAAACTAGAAGACAGGAAGATCGTTAGTCTAGAACCTTTCCCCAAGGAAAGAGGATTCCAAGCCTTGCTTTACATGCCTACACAGACAGTATCTTATACACATGGTCTGTGTTCATGTTTAAAGGACCATTAGTTATCCTATAACCCCAAATAAATGAAGTAGAATCCAGTAGAAGTTATGTGTATCACATTGGATTTTCAAAATGTTTTTATTTGCATTAAGAATCCTTCCACAGTTAGTCATGAATTGAAAGATTTGTAGCAGAGGGCATGTTTGTGCCATTATAGTTTGACACAGATCAATAGGGAGATAAAAGAAAATTCCATCTGTCTGCACCTCTTTCCTGACCAGCTTGTAATTCTGACACCGAAAGAACATCTATAGGTTCAGCCTAAATCAGTTAACTCCTTATTGCAGACATGGAAGAAGCAATGAAAATATGATCATTATTCCAAACTAAGATCATTCATGGAAAGCTATTCAACTTTAGAACCATGGAATCAAACAACAGTTTTTTGACTTGAAATGGCTAGATACTGATTCAGTGGAGTGTAATAATCATTTCTGTGACATGATTTATGGGCTCCCTTCGGCAAATAAATTCTCTTCTTTTCAAATTCTTAAATTTTTGTCACCATTCTGTATTACTAAAGAGGCATCAGGCTTAAAAATGTTCTGCTGAATATGGCATGTACAAATCATTTCTAATCAGGGGTATCGTATGTTGCATTTAATGTAATTCTGAGTATGACGGTCTAGATTTCTGCCATCAGGGTGAAGAATTTCCCTTAAATGTTTCATGATTGGGGAGGCTACATCCTAAATTCCTCCATCAAGTCAGGCTTATCTTGCTGTCACGTGCAACTGAGGAGACATGTCTTCAGAGTGCGTGGAGTAATCTCCACCCAAGACCCAGTTCAGCTGATAGTTACTCCCTGCCTGATTCATATCTGTGACTAAAAGGGGCAATAACATGCACCCCACTCACTCATATTACCTAGCCATAGAACGCGCTAGATAACAAATAGCGCTAATATTATCAGTAGTGCTACATTACTGTCACATATTCCGAAATAAATTAAGTTACAAAAAGAAAAACAAACAAACACACAACTAAGCATGAGAAATTGATACTTTTTGGACAGCATGCCCGGGAATGATAACCTTTTATACAACATTATCATTTCAATTACTTCGTCTACAAGCAAAAAATACATTCCTCTTGCATAAAAAAAAAAGTTAGAATGATGTAAACATAATGGTGAAATTCATGTATTTTAATAAATTCAAATTTCTAATTCAAGTGGACAAAATTTACTACACCCTAAACTCATTAACAAAATGGTTGCATGCAGTATTTCACTTATGAACTATGTTTAAAAAGCTTGCAATACCTTCACAGTATTATTCTCAGCCTAAATGCAGTAATGTCAACACATTTTCTTTTCTTCAAACTTCACCATTGTTGTTGTTTTTTTATGCAAAAGAGGTACTGACTTCATCAAGTTGAGCATATACACTGTATACCAATCAGCATTGTGAAACAACACACAGCTTATTTCTAACTCATCCATTTATCCATGGACAATGTTTTAGATACAGAGGAAGGAAGAGAATATTGTAACAAAATTTATGAAAAGTCAAAGCTGATTAGAAATAAGAGACAGGACTGGATGTATATAAGAGTTAGAGCCTGTGCTGGATTTCTCCAGTTCGTCTAGAGAAGACAGACCTACTCTCTCTGACACTCCTCATTAGGAAAGAAGTGAAACCTTGTTTCCATTAGGCATGATGTAGCAGAGATCCATCCATGACTCAACATTTGACATGGGATAATATGTCCTCCTTCTCCCCCTACTTCTCTTTCTCACTGCAGCCAGTTTTGTGGGGGCAGGCTGTCTGCTGTGAGCAGGAAGAGAGTGGTGAAAAGGCATTCCTGGCCAAGCTTGGGATCAAACCCCATCAGGAGTTTGATCGCAGCAGTAAGCTGCACATATATCGCAGGCAGCATGCAGGCTAGCCATAAATACTAGCTCATATCATGTCACTATCACATGCCACACATATGCAGACAAAATGGACAATTTATGAGCAAGAAAGCTATTTCCAGCAATGGATGGCAGGGATATAATATTTGCCTATTTCGAACATTCTACCAACTGCCACTGCTTTCATTATTTGCCAGTGACAGAGTGACTTCACTGAACCATGTGATCACTTACTGAGAAGTATCTGCATCTTGGGTCTTGTGCATTGGTGCCACATACAAAGAGCTTGTTGGAATCAGCAGCATTTGGTTGTAAGACTTCAATGAAATTCTGACACTCCCACTCTTCAATTCCTTTCATCAGACAGTTCTGAATAGTGGTGTCATCTGAGTACCATGTGTAGTTTTGAATACCCTATAGGACAGAAATCATGATCATAATGTCTCATCCACACATAGACCTGTTCAATGCTTATATAAACACCAATTTTTCATACTTGGAACACAGATACAATTCTTGACATGTGATACAAAACATATTGTGCTTTTATGAAATTTGGGCTAGATTAACTCAGTTTTTATTAAATGTGACATCATGTCCAGCCACTAGATTTACATATTGCAATTTGCTGAATGGCGATCTCTATGTGAAACGATATATTGACGGCATGTTGATAGTAATACTTCACAATTTCATGATTTCTTGATATTTATCAAATGTTTATCAAATCATCACTGTTGTGTTTATACAATTTTACTCTTTCTTATCAGATTAACTTTTAACTGGTTCAGAATTCCTGTTTAAGTTTTTTAGAGAGTCACATCATGTGGCTTACCTGCTGTGCTCCTATTGGTTGATTAAGGTCCATGATATAGAATAAATTCTGGGCACCAACCATCAGCAACCTCTGGTCCCTACTAAGAGTCATTGATCCAAGGTGACTGCCAGAAAATGATCGAAGATCTGAAAGTAAATGGGAAAATTACTCCTTAATATCTTGTTCGCTTTCATTCATGGCTTAACATCATTAGCTTTTTTTTTTTCAGCTATGCACAACTGAAACTTGGAATATTCTGCTTGCAAAATGATGGAAACATTTTAGTGACAGAATGTGATTAGTAATTTGAGGAATGAATGCATCCAACCACAGCACAACAGAATACATTGATTGTGTGGTGTTTGTCTCAATGTAAGATTTACAGTCAGCTACACATATCGACCCACTTGCTTATCTACATCTAGCTTACATCCACCATTTTATAATGTCCCCTTCCTGTTCTTTCTTCTGAAGTCTTAAAAAAAAAAAATGTGTATCTAAATTTGTCATTTTGTACACTGCATAGCCTTTATTTTTCCATTCTTTGATAAAAATGCAAAAATATATTGAATTTTTGTAACTGCTCACAATGGGTTTGGTATTCCGTATTGTTTCTGAATTGAATTGAATTGAAATGTATTGATATTAAATACCACAAGACATAAAAGTCTGCCCCACTTTCAGACAGAAGTTTTCAAGAAAGTTTAAATGTATACAGTAAACAGTGAGAATACTATTACATTGTATGACAGAATATGCTAAAAATCCATGATCTTTAAAACATGCATAAAAAGGGGCAGTCTGTAGGAAGACTATGCTCAATGTTTTGGCAGTCTGTTCATGAATACTCGATGTTTGCATTGCCTTTTCAATACACTACACTCAGTTGGCTTCATTCATCAAATATTCATGATACCCTCCCCTCTCCTGCACCATTCACTCAGCCTGCCTCTACTGCGGAAAGGCAACTATGTCATTTGTATTCACAGGGTGTTGAGAGAAAATGCATAAGCCATTCAAGAATAATTACTCTTTCCCACAAAATGTTCATTGACAACGCAATAACCGTATGAAATAAATATGATATGCGTGCTGTGGACTGCAAATAAATATGCCCTTCTGGAAGGAGATTATGATAATGGTGCTTACGAGAGGAGGTAGTGGAGTGTATACTGATTGCTAATGAATGCAAACAAATGTGAAAGCTTCATCCTTCCATAAACCTGCTTCTACTACGTGTGTTCTGCCTCATTTTCCTATCTCTCCTAGTGTACAAATGTACACATATTGGCTGTATGGGTGAGTCATCCTTGCCATCTACGATACCATTAATCAATCTCCTTCCCTCTCCATCCATCCTCCTCCCACTGCCTGGCAGTGAGAGTCTAGCACTCCACACCCTGCTGTATACAGCACACAGTATTAACTCTGGTAATCTCACACCTCCCATCTTCAACATGAATTGTGGATAATGACTTCTCAGGCCTGCTCTATGGCTGTACTTTCATTCAGTAACCAGAGTCCTTTTAGACCTCTATAGATTTCTTGCCAAAACAGATCAATTGTCGGATGCATGTGTGATGAAGAAAGCTCTGTAACAATCAATACAGACTGGAGCTTGCATCCGCTGGACCCACACTCTGCTCATTCCGGATGAATAATGCATCATATTTCTCGTATATTGACACTCAAATAAAATATCAGATAATATGGAAAAATGAGAAATCACAATCAGTGTGTGATATGAGGCAGAAGCATGGTATCTTACATCCCCCCCCCCCCCCTGCATGCATATAACAGACAGTGTGTTAATAGAGACAAAACAGAGTTAGTAGTGCGTCTGTGCTTCTTGTAGGTACATGTACAGTGACAACTTGCATGTAGGGCCTATATTTGAATAGTTCAACCATCAACTACCAAATTTATAGAGTAATCATTTACAGCTGTATACTAAAACAAAGATCTTGGTAATTCAAATTGACTCAACATATCTAGAGATAGCTATTGAATTACATGTTTCTTAACAAAAACAACAACAACAACCAATATTAAAGTACACTATACACTATATTCATTTAAGTCAAACCTCAAAACATATCTCTTTAGGAAGTGTTATCTGTGTCGGTAGTGTACTAGTATTTGTAATTGTTGTCATATATATGATTGTTGCTGTACTTATATGTGGATTGCTTATTGTTTTCTTCTTCACTCGTTCTCTATCTTTGTTTTTCCCCAGCGCTTAGAAATATGATATTAAGCGCTTTATAAATGTTATGTTATTATGTAAAGTATGAGAAGATAAAAAACAAGATGCATGATTTGTGATACACAACTGCAGACACCTCTGGACATACAGCTCAGTTATCAGTATGTACTGCATATTTTGTATTGAGAACTCCATTTTAGGTCCAGGCAGAATGAAGGAAAAAGCTCTGAAGCTCAGAGAAATGAAGGGGAGCTTATGAAAGACATTTGATGGTGAAAACAGATAACAGGAGTGAATCATGCAGGCCATATCTCTTTCCCAGACATATTCTACTAACTATGTTAAAAATCAATTTCCCATTTTTTCCCCTGTCCATTTAGGCCTACTGTCTGTACAGGAAAATAATAACAGTCCAGGCATTGCACACTACGTGCTTTCTAGATCCAGATGAGAAAATGTCAGTCTTCTCAATCAATACTAAACATTGATTTTAGCCTTCCTCAGGCAAATCTGATATCAATAAATTGAGGGGATAAAAAAACAACTGACAACTTCATCTAAAGCACATAGCCCCAAACCTATCCACACATTCACTTTATACACGCAAAATCATCATCCCCAAATCCATTGCAATTCCCTTCAGAATTCATGCACTGTAAAACTGTGGTAAAAGGGAAAGCAATGTACATGTATGATGGGCCCCATCCAAATCAAGCTCTGCTTATGGAGATGGTCTCCTTCACTATGATTCTCCCTAATATGATTACAGTATGCGATGAAATGTTGCTATCTTCTTAGATGCAAATGCTAGATACCCTAAACAGTATATTGTCATGATATTGACAATTCCTATATTGATTTGTTTCTTTTTCTTTTTGTTGTATAATTAACATGAATTTCTTAGTGTACTTAGAGAAATAGAAATACTGATATAAAACTATAACCAAAGCACACAACAGGAACTTTTTTTCCCTTTCTCAGCACAGCTTACTTTGAACTAGTATCGGGCAACCCACTTGTATCATGGTTTATAGTAGACAGCCTGATCGAAATCTCACGTCTCATATATACATCAAAATATTTTTCATCTTTTCTGCACTAAAACCTTCTCTTTAGTCTTGCAGTCAAATTTAATTTTGTATTGTTGTACTACAAACAATCTGACTGTTTCGATGTTTCCTTTAAAGCAAGCCATTGGAACCTTAAAGTCTGTCATAATGGAGAGGTATGGGGGTAAATCTTACCCCTCCACCTGTTCCTTGAGGGGGCTAAACCATAGTATAAAAACTTTGATGGGAGTTGATCTGATTCTGGTTTTCTCCATATGTTTGCATCAGCCTTTCCCTCAAGAAGTTCATGTTGGGAGGCTCATTTTACTAGTAAACATTCAGATTATAAAAAAAATAATGTTTGGTCCTACTTTTTCAATCTTATGCTATGAAAACATGGAGTTGGTGAACTGCAAAACAGTTCAATTTAGGGGAACTAGAGCACATAACATGTGCAATCCCCTTGTTCTTGACAACGCAGCAACTTGACATGAAGACATATGGTGTGTGCTTTCTTAGGATGCAGGGAACAATCTACCAGCATTCACAAAATCAATTAATTCCCATCAGAGTCAAAGTTTGCCAGTCATACTTTCTTAGCAGGTTCTGTACAGGAAGGAGGAAGTGTACAAAATAAAAAAATAAAAATCAAAGATCTATTATTTTTTCCCCACCAAGCAATCTGGTCCAAGGAATGTGATAGTTTCAAACTCTTCCCTGGCCTCAAGAGTTCTGAGAAATTCCATGTCACATGGAATAAGAGTGCTAGAAATAGCAAATCATAGAGCAGCTGTCCATGAGGCACTGACAATGGATTTGACTAGAATAATATGTTGGTGAACTCTGCATCACAAGGACTGATCCCTAGCAAAATCAGAGAGAGAGACGGAGAATACTATATAAGTCTGTATATATGCCATTAATAACGAATCTGAACTTTTCAACGATTTCTTGAGTGGTAAGATTTGCGATCGTGTGTACAGTACTGAACAGAGAAGTGTATACATGCATATCACATTCAAATTGGGATCACATCACATTCATATTTAGTCAATATTTTTTTTTTTTTCGTGTTTTTAAATTCGTGAATAGCATCTGACTCGCAAAATTTGCCAAAATAAAAACCTCCCAAAATATTTGGCATATAGGCCCACAGCATATGTTATCAAGAAGATTACATATGTCACATTATTGTTGTGATGATGTACATAAAACATATACAGGCATATAGAAATCTCTTATCTTTTCTAGCAAAAATACACCCCCCCCCCAAAAAAAAAAAAAAAAAACCCTTAAAAAATGGCAACAAATTTAACAAATTCACAGAACATAGGGCTGCTCTGAGAAATATATATTTTTAAAATATTGACAATTACATCCTGTGTTTTTAAGGACATTTTACGTGTATTATTGATACTTCTGTGCCAAGCTTGATTTTGAGAGTAATAAAGTGGTTGATAAGATAGCACAATGGAATGCTCGATACTAACATTTACCTTAAAAATTCTGTCATCACACATTTGGAAGAAAGTTAATTGTAGCAATACACAAACACAAGTAATGGATCAATAATCAACATTGGTGATTAAGCATTGTAGAGGAACTATGAATATAGTATATCTCTGCAGGAAACATAGAAAACTCTCAGCTTGTTATGAAGTCTTATTATTTTTGGATCTTTGGTGTATCTCTGGCAAACGTGTGATGAGCAAAGACAGAATTCAGACACACATGACTATGGATTTATAAAATTGAGTAAGTATCTTCATCAGTAAAGAAAGCCTGGTTACTTTAAAGCTCCTCCGTATGGATTCATATTTAACTTTGATAATGAATGATTATTTGTTGATATGTCACAGTAAATGATAGGTCAGACAAGGGAGAGATAGCTAATGTGCTAGGCTATGTCTGAAGCCTAGATGGAATACACACTGTGAGGCACATAAACCTTGTTGACTGACAAATACGTGCTCACAAAGTGCAAGACCAATCTTGTTGCTTAAAATGCAAAGTTCATCTGCATGGTGAGAAGGGCAGCTTTACACTTTCACATATGTAGCGAAGAATGATCCGTCCATTCAAACAACTTAGGTTTCAAACTTCATTGGTGCAGAGTTTCCCAAATAAAACCTGTTCTTATGTCAACAAACTAAACTACAGAACCTGCAGTGACAAAAGAAATCTGGTACAATGATCCTTGCAGAGCAGAGAAGGGAAAAACTTTTGTTCCTGGTGTTTCTTATTGTTTGGTTTTTTCCCCCATTAGTGTTTAGGCTTGCCTACAGGCTAGTCATCTATCATTGTGTTTTTTTCTGTCTTTACACAAATTTTCAATCTCAGAGGGGTAGTGGAGCCCAAGAATAGGGGCGTAAACACAGAGAAGTGATGACAATAGAGGGTTTACTCTGCCCTCTGTACCTCCTCACTGTGTTTCTGTCTGAGTGCCTCTCAATACTAGAACTAACACACTATTCTATGGAAGTGAGGAGGCTACCAAAGGGGGTAACCAATTCACACAGTCTCAACAGAAGCTAACGAGTGGTTTCTGCTTATTCATTCTTGCCTTGCCTTGAAGCCAAAAAGTGGAGCATTTGCATGAAAAATCATGCAAACCAAATAAAATGGGTTTTAACTTGATTATGTCAGAATACAATGTGGCATATTTATGAACATGTTTGACTAAAGCAAAGGCCCTGGGAGGGAGATGCAATCTCAAACCTGTCCTTACTTGGGGATAAATACAATCAGTGTCGGGAGTGGGAAATGCAGTCACAAACAATACAGCACCTTGCTGTTTCACTCTGAGCCTGATGTTTACAGCAATAGTTTGCTTGATTGATCACCATATGTCAAGCCAATAACTTGATTTGAGAAATTTATAACCAAATAAATATGAGAAAACAGCAAAAGGTCCTGGCAACCTAAGGACCTTCAGCACCTGACTAAAGAGAGATGGTCTGATAACTAGTCCTTTATTTTCACAAAAGACCATTTTTGTCCACAAATTTGTGGACCATCAGCCATCCCCCCCCCCCCCCAAACTCTTATCATGTCAGTCTAGCTGTGCGGTTTGCATTGTACAAGGAACCAGCCAAGAAGTCTGCACACACCAACCTCATTATGACACAAGTGGCTCCATCTATGATTACCTTAGACAAAAGTACTTGAGAGGATTACACTAGCCACCATGTAAAGTATCAATTAAGCCTTGTAGATTACACCACACCTCTGACCAGACAGGTATTAATCCCTGTGTTTTCAAAATGTCGTTCACTGTATCACCCTTGTGACTGGTGAGTACAATAGTGTACATGGGGAACAAACATCATTTCCTTAGAGAAAACATGGACAGAGAACCTATGGAGGATGGAGACAGACAAGATTTACTAGGGCATCATTCTGTGACTGGTCAGACTCCTACTGTAGGCCACAATAAAACTGAGGGACAAGCAGTGACATTGCATGGCTTCTTCTGACTACAGATTAGCCTCCACAGCAGACAGTTTTCTGCATTGAACTCATAGTAACAATTGGTAGGAAGTCTACCCCTACACAAGATGCAAAATGCTTTGCTATTAATCTTGAAATTCTTTACCAGCTTAAAGCTTGTAAGACATGAGTATTAACATGTTATGCTGTCTGTGCATGGATTATGGTTTACCAGATATTTTGACTGGAACTTCACTTATTTTTCACAATAAATCCTATTCGATAAGTAATTCTCCAACAATTCAGGAAACAACCAAGTTTGTAAAAAAAAGTGAGTCATGCAACATTTAGGCCTACCATGCATGCATGATGTTAAATTTACTTTACTGACACAACAGTTCTTTTGGGGGGAACATCTCAGCATCAGTCATTTGTTGCTGTTTCTGATCTAGCTTAGCACACACTGAAATGCCACAACACAGCAGCCTATGGACACTCTTGAATGACTGCTTTATCTTTTGATTGTGACTTTTCTTGCTTTTGGAAGTCTTGTGAGTTTGCACTCATTGAGAATGTCATCTGTTTTAACTGAGATTACAATTGAGATATAGTGAGATTTTATAACATTCATATCAACGCTCTAATCAGCACTCATCTCAAAATGTATTTTGTGAATACAAGCAGGTTGATGTAGTTATCACTGGCTTAAAAAGTGTCACAGGACAGATAATACAGTCATGTGACCTACGTGTCAAATTAGGTGATTTTCTGACTTGTAAATTCAGTTATTTCTCTGAAGAGTTTCTTTACTTTTAGATCCATATGCACTGAGTTGTTCGCAAAACTACAACATTAATAAATATGACTGATTGCAAGTAAGGATGGGTACAAAGTGGGTGATATATTTGAGTAATATGATGCCACATTGGGATGCAGGTTATGTCACACCATGGTCACACACAGTGAGATGCATGGAGAAAGAAAAAAACAAAAAAACAGACAGAGAGACAAGAATTGATCTAAAAAAAAAATGCAGGCAAAGTCAAGATGTCACAAAGCTCCATGGAGGAAACACAATGATACTTTTGAGTATAGAAATCTATATCATTTACTTGAGCTTCAAAGATTATGCCAGTAGATGCTTTTCACTTCCTCTTTCACATCTCCTGACAAACACAAATTTCAGGAAGAAGAATGAAAATAGCTCTCCAAAAATGAGATGCCACATACAGAATGACATGAAAAATGAAATCTGCATTTGTCCCAGTAGTCCCATTGATATAATAGATATGACGAGACCAGTTCATTGTGGCATTCATCATGCCCCTCAGCCATGCTGCGGTATTTGATTGGTGAGTGTGGGAGACGTTGATTGTTTTTGTAGAAGGGAAGCAAATACAGTCTGAGTTCTTGAGTCCTACTCATTTCTGCAGGCAGTGAACATGATAAGATTTATGACCCAAAGCCTTGCCCTAGACTCACTGACTATAGGAAGACAAACTAGACCAGACAAACTTGTGCCCAGGAGGCTTCAGCCTGTGCCAGGTTCATGGCTACACACAAACTTGATTACAAATGCAGTTTCCTAAAACGGAATGATTATAGGGCTTAAACTGTTTATCACAAAGAATTGATAAAGCTGAGTATAAGAATAATTTCATTATGACATGAATACTTGTGGTCAATCCCTGTCTTGTTCTGGTAAAATTTTCTATCAGATTTGCACTCCATGGCAGCACAATAATGATGTAAGCATGCCTTTGTTCTAAGGCTGCGTTCATGCGAAACTAGAATTGCGTTTAGTCGCTAAACATTTAGTCGCTAAACGTGTTTAGTTGCATTGCGTTCATGCGATTTTTCCATTTAAACGCATTTCAAAACACTGATCTGAAACGCAGAAAAAAGGGCGTTTTGAATCATGATTCTGCCAGAATCACGATTGCAGAAACCGCATGAACGCAACTGTGATTTCAATCATGATTCTATGATGTCATTGTGCGCTGTGCGCATGCATGTCTCATGGGGTATCCCACAGCTTCTAGTTCTGTTCGCGCGCTTGTGTACGTCTTATGAATCGTGTGTTTTGGTACCATACTTGTACTTGTTTGTTTACATCAACGCCATACACTGATTCTATGCTAGTATCTAACGTTAACTGTTTAATATAATAATACATGTATGTAATTACCCCCTCTCCAATTGAGTTGATAAAAGTAATGGCTGCAGCGCTGTGTCTACCACGGGAAACAATTGGAGAGACGAAGAATTAGGATTATTCCTCGATCTGTTCCTCGATCTGTGGGCAGAGCCTGAATGCCACAGCTTATCGGAAAGTATTCACCGAAATAAAAACGTAAAGGCCTGTTTGTACAGTTGGAATAAGGAGGTCTGGCTCGAGTTGCAGAGACAAGGTCAAACTGCGCAGTGCGCTGCGCAATGGCAAAGGATGAGCTGAGCCAGAATCAGCGTTGCGAAAGCCCGCATGAACGCTCTTCCGCTGAGACCGTGATTTGAAACGCCATTTTTGAATCATGATTCATGTTTGTGATTCTGGCTACGAAATTCGCATGAACGCGGCCTAAGACTACCAATAAATATTTGTGACCCGCAGCAACAAAAGGATCCGAAAGTATCCGAACATCACAGAGAGGTTGATTTTCTATAAGTTACATGACATCATTCCCTCACTCTTCTGCTTTAATTATAACATGACTCATAAAAGTACTTGGTTGCAGAGATATCAATGACTTTATGAGATTATGTTGAATGGTTTAAGAAATCAGTGTTTTGAAAAAACTGCTTTTCAAGTTTTCCTTCCCACGCAATCATGATCAAGGGGAGGTAAGACAGTTTCCACCTCATGACAATAGAAGGTACGCTCTTAGTTTAGCAACCTCTGCAATGTTCACTCAAGCTTAGTGGCAGGGGTCAACGCATGACCAATCAGTAACCAAGATGCCATGCACTGACCAATAAGCTCGTTCCCTCATTGTTAGTGGTGGAGTCTATCTGTGACGCTAAATACAAATCTTCGGTCTGGTTTCTGTTCCATCAAAAGTTGGAAAATCATGGCCAAGAAAAACGCTAATTTCCTGCCTTTCCTTTGGTCATTTAGTTTCAAAATTTCAGCAGATGATAGAAGAAACATGAGACTACAAAATTATGCCAAAACCAGAAATTAAATGGTTTTGAGAGATTTTGATCATCTGACTTCAAACCTGATATTCTTGGCTCAGCCGGCAGTAACTTTACGATCCTTTTGTTGTGGCAGGTCACATTTGGTAGAGACTGGAATTTCAGATGACCAGGGCCCCGTTGCTAGAAACTTTGCGTTTAAACGCAACTTGCAACTGATTGTCACTGGCCAATCAAAATCATTGTTGCATGCATGTCTTCTTAATAGGGCAGACCCTGAGCCAATCAGAATGGTTGTTTCAAAATTAGCAGTTATTTGCAATTGATTGCAACTTTCTTGCAACGGGGCCCAGATGAGTCAAGACTCTGCAACTCAAAATGGTGTTACAGGGATACACATTACCTTTGTACTTCTCAGTCCCTCCCTAAATAGAAGGGCTTTTCAGCAAAGAGGTGTGGCAAAACATTTATCTCGTATCTTAATTTTGGATTGACAAACACCAGGTTGTCTGGTGCCCAGGAAGCAAGCCTTGAGGAGAAGCTGGGAAGGCACATCATCCATCATTCTGTCCTCTAATTCAATCAGAGATCATTAGAAATCTGTGATGCTTTTACAAGCAGGTTATCTATGACAAATCGTTGGTGATAATTGAGTGCTCCAAGCCCCTCCCTTGTGACATCGTGTCCTGTAATCAGTTATGGAAGTCCACCATATCAGGTAATTACAAGCTCCAAACAGTACATGCTACTTTCTATACTTACAATGCACAGAACAGTAGGCCTGCAGCAAGGATAATTCTAACAACTACTCCAGGGATTGTGCTACATTTAATTCAATCACAGGAGTGTTGCATGCAGAAACAACTTCAAAACTAAAAAATAATTCATAAAGCCAGTACCGTAATAATATGTCAGCCTACACAATTAATCAAAGTGCACAGTATGGTGTGTTATTGAAATGGATAGTTTTAACACTGCAGAATATAGGCCTATCATATTCACAATCTATTTTTCTTAATAATGCCTGTGATATTGGCACATAGATTGGATGTTGTTGCATCACTTGTGCCTAGACATAACAAACATACATCCACATGTCTGTGTGATAAAAATCTTGCAGAAACCCAGACAAATAAATATGAAGACATAAGAATATAAGCACATAAGAATGATGCGGTTGTTCATAATAGCTCCAGTCTCTCTGTTCCAAGTCTTTCAACAGGTGCAAGCTTAACCCCAGAGTTTGCTTCCACTTTCAGTTCCAGGAAGTTAAGCATGCCTGTGGCTTCTCTCGCAACCATAGGTTACCAGAACTGTCAAAATAACCTTAAGTCTCTTGAAATCTGTTGTGGTTGCTAGGGACGGATTGTATTGCTTGCTAGCAGCCCTCTAGAGTTACTCATGGCACACACAATGCAATCTGCCGACCCACACAGTGCCTCAGAGAATTCATGTGAATGAGAGACACTCACAGTGATTAAGTTTTGCAATGAAAGCTCATTTTGCCACTCACCAATCTCCTCTCCTTTCAAGGAGGCCTACCAGTAACCTGCTTTAAAAAGCTTATGAGCAATGCTACCTTTCTTCAGTATGTCATGCTCTTACATGCTGGTAAGGAATAAGAGTGATATGTACACTGTAATGCTCTGCTGAAAGTCTTGTCAGTGTATGTCAGTGTATTAAAGAGATTCTAGGAGAAGACAGAATGTTGGATTACCGTACTACACAACTGGAAAAATAACAATTGTGTTCACGCTTTTCCACAGACAGAATTTTGCAGTGCCTGGTCATTAAGACTAGTAGAAAACTCCTATTGATGGCATGGATTCAACGACTTGTTTGTGACAAACAGGATTTGTAGGAGTTTGCTTTGAATGAAAATAAAGCAGCCTTACAAAACTCACTGATGCTATAATGTGGATCCTGCCCACAATAAACAGGCTTAGATTTAGCATATATTGCGTCACAACTGTTTGTTGCCTGCATTGGTTATTTACTCAAGCCTGTTCCTTTCTCCCAACTTCATTTCCTGTGCTGTTTTTCAGCTTCAGCTAATCATATAATTCTTGTAAAGAGGGTACAGCTAATGTTGTCGTTGTATGTCATCGGTTCAAACATGTAAAATAAAATTTTCATGAGATAGAAGAATATTCTAACAGTAAAACTACCAAAGACATAATTCTTAGGAAGTATCCAATTAAAAGTGCATTTGCACCATTGTCATTTCCCATTAAAAATATGAGTAATGTGGTGCTGATTCTGGAAGTGTTTGCGTACTATCAAATACAGGACTACAAGAATGATTCCACAGCCATATCAGAGCAGACTATACATGAGGGTGTTGGCATTACAACATCATCTAACCTCAAAGGCTTCCAGAAAGTTGTTTTTTTGTTTTTTTTTTAATATCTCGAACTTTTTTATTGCCAAGCCAAGTCATCTATCCAAGAAATCCAGCAGAATAGAACAGATGGTCCTATTACTCACATGATTCAGACGATGAACACAGAATGTGTCAGCCCCTCTGGAAAATCTGATCATTTCTACGATTTGGTGTCAAATGTGAGCTTTGTCTCAGAAACATACAAGAGAAAAACATCCCTTTTTCTCTTTCCAGAAACCAGTTATGTGACACAGTTTTACCCAAAAAACAGTGGTAACTCGAGTTGAATTGAACTGCCACAGAATGACCTTTGACTGGCACCTTACCAAATATGGTCATGACTGGTAGCCAGCCTGTCAGCAGTGAGCTTGAGAGTTTGTGCACTTTGAGAATTGAAAAAGAGGGACAGAAACCGTAACAAACTTCTTTCACTTTCATGCCTTTCTCCCTCCCTCAAAGTATGACCAAGGAGGTCGTACCTCCTTGATATATTGTATGAGGGGGAGAATACTTTTTCCTTCCACTACAACACTGTGTGTGATTGGAATGATGTCACAGACACGTTCAAGATGTCTTGTACTGCTGTAGGAGTTCAAAGTTCATGACTTGTATATAGAGTGTTTCATCTATACTCTGATTCAATCAGTACATGCTCTGATCATGACTATTACTGTAGGCTATAGAAAGCAGTTTGATATTCTACACTGTCATCTGCTTCAGATTTCTAAAACAAACTCTGATAGAACTGATCAGACTGATTATTACTGACCTCCACTACAAGGATGAACATACATTAACACTTCTATTCAAAAATTTTGACTTGTTAGTTGTATTCCACTCTAGGGTCTATTTGGAAGGGGCACTTTAGTAAAGTCAAATATTCTGGATATTTCAAATTTGCAAAGAACTTGGTCTTATATTTGCCTATTTGCATTGATTGATAAGTTTCTTGGGTACTTAAACGTGATGTTCTTGACTTCATCCAAAATAAATGTCATGCTTGGCTGAGAAGGAGGTGTTGAATCATTAAACCACTGAACAGCTTTTATCCCACTTTATTCTACCATTACACAACCCATGGGCCTCCTTTTTCTATTACCAATCAATTATTGATTGCCAAGCTGCAAAGAGACAACAGAACCTGCCAAGTTTTTATTTCCACTTCTCAGGTTCCTTCCTACTAACCACATCTCAGTTGTCTCCATTCTTCTCTTCAAGGCCCATTCTGCCCTTGCCAAACACACTTTGGTTAAAGAGCTGATCGGTCGATCATTACAGTCTTCAGGCGTAACCAAGATCAATACTTACCTAGCTTTGGAAGATTGCTTTCCAACCCTTAGCCAGATATCTTGGCATTTAACACTGAAGTAAAGCCTGCTAGATCTACACTACTAAACACAAAACTAAAACCAAAAACCAGAAGAATACATCTCTTCACGTGAAGCATCAGTAATAGGTTTTCTTTTCCAGGAGTAAATAACAATTTCAGTAGGTGTATGCCCTTTCTGTCATAAATATGAACATACAATTTTCTTATTGATGGTAATCAAATAATTTCCCTCCTTTAACAAGTTTAGAGTACATTTCACAGAATAACAAATATGAGTAGTCCTTGCATTTATATCCTCAGTTTGTATCATGAAATAGTGTTTGCTTGACTGTACAAAAAGTATATTTTCTAAGGAGAGACAAGAAAACAGTGCTCCCTCCCTCTAAGACATAAAAGATTACAAGAACACCACACTGAGGGGCTGCCCCATGGAGCCAATTTGATGTCAGAAAAGGAACCCAATGTGTTTGTTTAACACCGATTGCCTTTGAATAAATATGAACCTTGAGACCAGGACTGGCCTATTCAGTTTCTTGGTTAGCACACACAAATCTGAGACAGCAAAGAGAACAATAGCTACATATGTTTGCCAGGAAAATAGTTCTTTCATTTTGATACACTTCTTTCTAAGTTGAACAAAAACAAGACATTTCACTTTGACAAAATTCTTATCTTATTTTTCCTAATAAAAGCAACAAGTTGCACCTTACTTTGTTAACTTTTGTTTTTGTTTCCATGAATTCTCTTGATCACATATCTTTCTAAAATGTGTGTCCTTTTTACATCCTTGCAGACTCAGGTAAACAAGTGTTCCATCTGTAACTGCCTTGTGATTGTCTTCACTATTGTGTGCAAATATAAATGAGGGCTTTGTTTTGATATTCTGTGCAGTACGAAGAAATATCACAAACAAAACACTTCACAATCGTATGACAGAAAGATAGATCATAGAGAGAGAGAGAGATGTTTACCTACATTAATGGCAATTGTCCTTCTAAAGACTATTGCTTCAGTTCTTGCTGAAAAAAAAAATAGGCACTGGTGGTTCTGAAGAAAAGTAGAATAAGACAGAGAAAGAATTACATTTTATATGATACTGTGTGGTATCTTGCAAATTATCTTTGCTACACACACCATTTTCATTTTGCAACATAATTCAATTGCAAGCTATGGTGAAGTTGCACTTTCATTCTGATATTGGAAATTCTACTCTTCATGGATCTACAAAGCATCTTCAATCAAGCAAACTGTGTGTTGTGATATTCACTCATGCCTTCACTTCAACAAAGAAAACACTCATATTAGCAGAGAATGCTCAGTCTTTCCACTGTCTCTAGCCTTCTCTGTATTTATAGCAATACTTATCACTTGCTGGGCCTCCTCACTCTTGTTTGTTTTCTGTTCTCGTCTCATCTTGATGTGTTTGGAGTCACCATCTTGCATCAAGCAGACAATCACAGCCACTTCAGTCAAGTCTCTTTTTTCACAAGTGTCTGTCACTGTGAACCATGGGCCAGTCACAGCTTTTGTCACATCACGGATGTTGGAGACAATCTCTCACCTCCCTAGTTATACAGACCAGCCCTCTGCACTGCTCTTAGCATGTCCTCTTGCTGCTTATATTTCATTTTCTCATAGTAAGTAGGCCTAATGTGTACAACTCACTCAATTCATGCTTCTCCTCACTCGTCACCATCTGACTTGTCCTAAGTGTTTAATGGCAGGAGGAAGAATGTTTCTAGAGAAGTACAGGTACCTAACCTAGAATTTCCCTATTCCCAGACTTGTTTTGGTTGTTTATAAATCAATCTAATGAAATGAAACAAACTTAATGAAAAGCTAATATATAGGCCTATATTCTTGTCCATGTAGCCTACCTGAATACTAAACGGGTTATCACATTCAGAATCCCTGTGACCTTATTTAGTGGTCAATTATAAGATGATCTTTGCAGCTCAATAATCTTTGAGAGTCTGTAATCATTTACTTAGGTGGTAATTATGTGACAAGTACAGATCTGGAAATGATGTAGAGTGTATAAAGAAATGGAGCAAGAGTGTTGGACCATTCTTCAGTGGTGGACCATTCTTCAGTGCAGAGACTGACATCAGACTCAGAAAAGAGATTCCAGCTGGTTTAAGTCACAACCACAGACCCTGTGACTGATTCTGAGGTCAGTCTATGGCTTGAGGTGATGAAGATATGGGGGGGGGGGGAGGGGAGAGAAGGGGGGCAGAGAGGAGCCTGAAATAATGACAAGAAGAAAAACAAGAGGTGACCTCAAACACCAGCAGGGTCTTAGCCCACAAACAAACAGCTCTACTCAGCAGGTAACAAACCCTGTGTAACAGGTGCCACAGAGAACAGATTGACTGGTGGAGCTTTACTTCCACTATTATAGGGGCATTTATACTGCCACCAAAAAACAAGAGTTTTTGGCACATACTAGTTTTTCTGTCAGATGTTGCTAGACGACAACAACCCAGATGAGAGCGAAATATAAGAACTGGAAAGAAAAAAAAAAACACTTTCCAAAAGTAGAGTTTCTTGAAACTCTGCACTTTTATTTTGTTTTGACAATGTAAATGCTTAACTCCCAAGCTTGCCAACTTAAATTCTGGCTTTTGTTCACACGACAGGAATCCTGCCCGCTTGCACACACTGACAGCAGCAAATTGATATGCGCTATTTTATCTACAAATCAGAGTATTCCAGTTTTCTCCCACATGTGCCAAAACTCTGTAAAGTTTCTGATTTTTCTCGCAAAACATGTAAGTCCTAATTGGTAAAATTGAAAAACAGTATATTTTTGAAATACGAATGCCCTTTATATGAGTGAAAACCATTGTAAAGTGGCAGCATTGGAATCTACAACAGAATGCAAGAGAATTAAACTATTTCATGAACACTGTTTCACTTTCACGGAAGAAATGCTTTTCATGTAACTGCTGCTATGATTATCTTTGATGCACAGTTGACACATTGTATTCATCCTATCAACAAAGTAGCTATTTTGCTACTGATGTACATGTACACATAGGCCCTACACACGCCTTTTGCAGCATTCTGCCATTTTGCAGGATTAAACCTGGTGTATTTAAGTATTTTAATCAATTTCCCAGCTAGTTCCTTTCATTGATAATACAGTAACACTAAAGTACATGTATATTACCTCATAATATGTTTTCATTAAAAAAAATCTTAGTACCTCATAAGATTAGGTCACTTTAACTTCCATGATTTGGCATGTTGGTGGAAAACATGAAACCAGACTGTTTGACATTTAAATACAGAGGGACACTGAATGAAGTGCATTTGCAGAGAAAAAGGTTCAACAGTAGTTGGCTGTAGTCCTTCCATTCAAATGGCTCAACAATAAGCTTCATTTGAGTTGTTTGGGATTCCTATTTGTGGTGCTGCTGAGCCTTTTGGGAATGAGGACAGAGGAAATTTTAGGTCCAGTAATGGGTCTATCTATGCCTGAAAAGGCAGCATAATGAGTCCTCGGAGGCTATTTCCCTACATTAGGAAATATCATCAGCTAAGCTAGAAGGTAATGGATCTCAATATTGAGAGATGAGGAAAGACGGATAACTTTGCAAGTGCACGGCTGCTATTCCTATTACAAAGTATCATTTAATTTTAGTGGCACACTTCAAAATTTCACTAACTCACTAAGTGCGCCTCCCAGCAAGCCATTCCTGTTAACTTACAATGTAAACTTCCAGTCCTTTACTGGGATTTAAAAAAAAAAAAAATGTAATTACAGCACACACATACAGAAACACAACACCCATGTAGATAGTTCCTCGAGTCAGATTTTATGCTGAGAAGTTGCATACATTGAAAAAAAGAGTAAAGCAAAGCTTCTCCTGCAAGAAAGTTGCTTTATAAATCAGATTCTAGCACAAAAACATCATCTTTTACTGTATATGTATTATGATCTGTCCACACATTCACCTTTATATAAAGTCATGTGTGATAGAACCCAAAGAGAGCAACTAATAAAGTTACAGTATCTGGCTTCACAAAAACATTTTTTGTGCACTTATTCAATAATTAAGGTTTGATGCCCTAATGTATCAGGCATAAGTCTATAAAAGAGTGTTTACAAATGGCAGACACATTTGTTTTGTTTCAAAGCATGTTGCAATAAAGGTTTAGATTGATGCAGTGTGATACAAAAACATGGGGCAAAACCTTGGTTTTAAATGCATCAACTCATAAGTTCAAAATATTATTAATTAAAGAACTAAATAATGTAAATAGACCTATCTATCTATCTCTCAAGAAGATAGCTTGCATTACACCACATGCTGTCCACTGAGATTCAAAGTGACAAGAAATGTGGTAAATAACAACTTAAACCAAATGCAATTGTTATAGACATACAATTGTATGCTATTGAAATCCTTACTGATCAATTTATAGACAATGAAAAAGTAGATTGAAATGCTTTCCATTTCATGCTGCTTGTGAATAGCAGATCATAGGATTACAAAGAGGATGCTGTATATTAAAAAACAAATCCCTGTATCCTATGGGTGAGAGCCAGACCTAAGAATACACATCAAAATTCTTCAAATTTAAACAATAAAATCTAAACTACTGACCCTAAGTCCAAAATGCACTTTGTAGATGTCTGAGACTATCTGCAGCTATCCATGAATTGATGGTTTCCTCTTTCACACTACTCCACTCTCAACTCATTTCCTCCTCATTTTCCTCCTACATAGTACCAGGTGTGTGTGTGTGTGCGTGTGGGTAAGGCAGGTGTACTATTTACCCTGCCAGGAGTCTACAGACAGGTGCATGTTTGCCTTGCTGCTGGATCTCATTTTTTCTGCAAACTCATCAAAAATCTCCTCTCCTTACACAGGTATTCTTTTACAGACTGCAGTGCAAATTTAGTCAATTTAGTCCTGTGTTGCTGCTGAATTTTATATAAAAGGGGGCTCATTGACATTTCTTATTAGCTGATTATAATTTAGGTATTGGCCATTGGCCCTTAGCAATGGCTACGTCATCACCTCTGTTAATGACAGATTCCAACGCACATGTACCACTTTGTGCTTTCTCTCTGCATAACGGATAAATACTGTTGGCTAATAATATGCAATGTTCTTTATACCTCTCAGGTAAATTTCTTCACATATGCCTTCCTTCTTGTGCATCTGGACTAATACCAAGTCATTTCAATGTTTGCAATCAATCTACTTTATGGGGACTACATTTAACTGAACAGTGAAGCTACACAAAACTCACTTGAGAAGCCATCTTTGGAGATGAGTTTCGGTTCTGCATCTTTCCAGACACCATCCACCTGTGTAAGGGTAGCAAGATGAATGATGAAGATGAGTGAAGATGAAGAAATCCAGCTCCTTAGCTCCATCCTGATGATCATCCTGACCCACAGCTTTGAACTCAGTAGAAAAGTGGATAAAGTCTGTCAGCTTCAGCTGGCTTGTCACCTGGCTCAGCTTCAGATGTCTACAAAAAGACCAGACAAGATAAACAGACATACATTTACAAAACATACACAAAAGGAACGTATACTGACCATTCTTGATTTTTTTTTTCTACTTCTACACAAAAAAAACTTTAGTCAGCAATTTATTTCTATTGAAGGCTTACCAGGAATACTAGCAACCATAAATATATGCATTGGTTGGGTGTCTATCCCCCTATTCAGACGCAAGCCAGTTTATACCAAAACTCGATAAAGAAACGACGTATAAAGAATCATCGTATAGCCGATAGACCGTTCAGACGCTAATTTCGACCATTCCAGAAAAACGTCATATAGATGTGCAGTTTCTCACTGTGCATGTTGTTATGGTCATGAGTGACAGGTACAAGGTCACCTTTCGTGCTCGCTCCCATTAAGCGCCACCCAGTTATACCGTTCTGTGGTCGCCATACGTTCAGACGCACAATGCACATGATGGAATGCTGATTCGTTATCGAGTTCTAGTTCGAAACGATGCTTTTTCATGAGACTGGAAAAAAAAATCAATCTCAAAAAATGTTATAAATGTCATGGGTGTGTGTGAACAGACTGGACATTATGTTCAGACAGAACACAGGACTATTACAAGCTGAGAATATGTTGTCTTCCCTAGTTTGGCTGAACTAGGTCTAATGCAACACAAATAAACTCCATTATCTCACTACTTTTTACACTTGGTGTAATTAGCATTACAAATATATTCAAGAACTCTGCAGACTTCAAACAGTGCTCTTGCAGACATCAAATCTCAGACTGTTTATGTGCTGAAGTGATTTTCATCAGCTCAATATGAGCATTCCAACTCATGACCAACATTGCGAGCTATCATTTGGCTAAGTTTATCTTTGTTTTTACCCTTATTAAAACAGAGTGCTTTTCAATGTCTTTTAGTGTAGAAATGGGTGCCAAGCTTCACAGATAATGAGTTTACCAGCCAATTAGATAGACTAGTCAACATCTATCAGTTACCTTGTCTCGCTACTTCATCCACAGGATTTTTTTTTTTTTTTCCAGTGAGTATGGCATGAGTTTGGCATGTCATGCAATTGAGGTTTACTGCACAAATCAGACATCAAGATACAGAACGAGCCGGATGTCACTTTGTTCTCAAAGCAATGTTTGTCACCTGGCTATCAATTGATAGTAATTAGTATCATACGACAGAATTATTTGTAAAATATCCTAATGAGTGGATATACATGTCGTTGTACAAATGTGTTTAATACATGTACAAACATGTTTGCTCTCTATCATCTCCTCAATGTCAAGTATAGTAAAAAGATGATATATTCAATTTCTAGTTTTGCGGTTTGTAAAGACTGAATGTTTTTGGTCAATAATTGATTGATGGACATTTTTTTTTTATCTGGTAGATTTAAGCCATTACTACACAGTATCTGTGCTACGGATAAATTATATATATATATATATATATATATATATATATATATATATATGTATATATATATATATATATATATATATATATACACATATATATATATATATATATATATATATATATATATATATATATATATATATATATATATACATATATATATATATATATATATATATATATATATATATATATCTGGAAGAGGATTATAGAGAAAATAAATGTACTAAAGTTCTTCAGGATTTAGGTCTAGGCCCTACATCTTAACATAGGAACCACGTCATTCTCAAGAGAGCATTCTGGTGCATGAAGTACTATGCATATCATAATTTGGTTTGATTGGAAAATTAATCACCATATTACAATGACATAAAGAGCAGGTGATTCCCAAGATAATATAAAATCTAACTAGTGGCACATGTCCAAATGCACCTGATGCTACAGGTTGCAACAGCCAATTAATTAATTAATTGCTAGGTTTGCCAGACACTAATTACACCAAGCCCTGGATATGACGTTAATTAAAATGACATCCCTTCTGGAGACAGATAGTGATAACAAAGGGTTGTGTCAGAAGGGAGGAGATAGAGAGAGAGAGAGAGAGGGGGGGGGGGAGGGGGTGGGAAGGGAGAAAGAAAAGAAGAGTTTGAGTGTACATCAAGGCAGCCCTTGAGGCATGTAATAAGCTGCTGCTACCAATCAATAGTTCAGCCTTCTTCAGTTTAGTTGTCAATCTCCCTCGCTGTCTGCTCACTTTGCAGTGATTAGTCCTTTGTTAGTAACTCATTTGAATGTGAAGAGTTTGGGGTTTAATGGGGCCATAAATGATTCCAGGAGCCTCAGGAGGTTGGCTGATGACTGCAAACATCCTACAAACCAGCTTAACCACACCCATCCATCTACTGCATATGCAGTATATTTTGCACTGTCTTTATTTTCATGAAATAAAAATCTAAGAAAGACATATCCACAGTGGTGCAGCAGTATTCAATCATTTTTGTTTGGAAAGCACTTCTTTTAGCATCTAATATTACTGTGACATTGCTAGAGGAAATATTTCACTCCTGAGATGTGTACTACACGTGTACGTCTCAAATTTCACTTAAATTTCTGTAAGTCAAATACCTTTGTAACTTAATGGACATCATGTCACCACAGCTCCACCCTAGCATTTTTTTTTTCTATATCACATTGAAAATATGTTTTTATCAGTTATACTCCCCACTATTAAATTTAATGATACAATGCAGCAACATAATATATACATAGTCATAGTGACAAGGCCTCAAGAAAATACACTTTTTAAATATGTTATCAATTAACTGACAAACTTTGAAATTTTTAGTTTTAAAGGTAGGGAATCCCATTTGCATGCCTTAAATGAAGAGTTGTATAAATACAGTGGTATGTTGAAGAGAGTATCATTTTAGAAACTCCCATAAAGCATTGAAAGTGGAAGGTAACATTTAGTACATTTTTATTGACCGTCAGATTTTGAATTGAATTTTTTTCGGGGCTCACTGTAAATTCCAGTACATTACTAGGCTACCTTTGCAGACCCATGCACTGCATGTGTGTCCATCATGTATATTTTGTGAAGAAAGTTCGTCAAACATTTCTATTATACATTCCTACCACACACTCTATATGTTATTAAATCAGCTCTTATACTTTTAGATTTGTGTTTATAGATAAAAAAAAAATACAGAAGACTGCAACAAAAAAGGCTTAAGTGTGGCTGACACACAGAACTACTGAGTAGTTGAGTTTTGTGCATTATTCAAATTGTAGATAACTGTTGACTTCCAAATTGTTTAGTGGCCTTAACAAGTCCCCTGAGGTTCATATTTAATGTTTTGCTGCATTTTGGGAGGTCTGTAAGGTATCCGCTACCTTTAAGCAAGAGAAGTGACAAAGAGTCTTCTACTCAATCAATAAGACCTTGCCCATGTGACATGGCAATGTCTTTTTTAAGCTATGAGGATAGCACTGGCTATACACTGATCAACATCCATCCAAAAGTAGATCGACTACAACATAGGACTATAGGAGATTACATAGCCTGCAGAAAATGAAACATACTCAAGTTCTTCAACACACGATTCAACTGTTGATAAACATGTCAGGACTCCTACCCTCCACAGTCTCCTCCAAATTGTCCAATCAAATGATATTTTTGTAAAGATGATTGCCATGAAAACAATCTGGTAGAGAATAGCAATTTTCCCCTCACCTACAAGTACCCTCTCCTTCCTCTGTGAGAAAGTATTGATGGCCTCTCACTCTCTCTGTCATCTCTTGCTCTGGGAATGCTATGAACATTATGTACAGACATCACTATTAACCTCCACAGAAATTTAGGTTCCTCTTTGATGCATATTCTGTATTCTATTGGAACAAGGTAACTTGTACCCCTTTCCCGCTGAAGAAAATCTTCCCCGGGGGCACCTGGGGGCACCCGGGGAACCCCGCAGTGTGAAAGGTCACTCGGTTGGAACCTAGGGGAAGCCTAGGTGAAACACCGATGAAATTTTGGGCAATTTTTACCCGAGAAGCGTCCTGGGTAAACTCCGATAGTTCAACGGGAAATCACCCGGTGGTTCACCGAGAGCGCCCAGCGTGAAAGGTTGTCTCGGTGAAACACCGGGGAAAATATGCAGATTATGTCAAAGGTCATGTTTTGTTTCTGGTCATGCACACGTTTTCAGCTAGCTAGCGCGCACTCGACCTCCCAAATCCACACGTACAGGGTACTAGTAATTCGTGTTTGTAAACATACTAGTACACTCGACACTACATACTGTATGTCGTTGTTTTGCATCGTGCTGTGGATTGTATTGTTTAATTAGCACGCCGTGTATACATATACAAAGCTGATACGTGTATAGGTTTACAGTGTACTTGATCGATTTGATGCGTCCTCCCTTTTCGTCTTCCTCTAGTGTCTAGCTCTTAACTCTTTCAGTAAAGTCTGATACAGTCCGCCTCTTGCTTGATTTTTTCGTATTTTGTGCTTTTCTCGTCAAGTGCTGGGTTTACAGTGTGCAGGAGAAATCCGTTGACGTTTTGTGCTGTTGAAATTTGAGGGAATTTTGCAAACGGCTGGAGTGTGGACCAAAGACGAAGAGAGAGTACGTAGCGAGGCAGCAGTGAACGAAGAACTGAGCGGGACGTCGGCTGATGCTGCCGCGTACGAGTCCCTCCTCCGAAAACTTGCTGAACATGGGATCAAAAAAACCAAATCGCAGATGCACAACAAACTCAAGTACATAAGATCACCCACGTTGCGAGCAGAAAACCCGTCTAGGGGAAAGTTTCACCGAGAGCAGTGTGAAACGACGGCACTCGAACTTTCACCGAGACGGGCAGCGGGAAAGGGGTATAAGTGCAATTTTCATTTTTGTGTAGTTAACTGATGTATAACTAAGCCATTCTTTTAAACTAAAGTAGTTAATCAGAGTTAAAAGTATCATTCCTTCCCACCCCCAAATTAAAAAGGCCTACAGTATAAGAGCCTACATCTATCCCATCTTGATGCTGACAGAGTGTGTTTCCAACAATTCTGTGAGATATCACTGAACCATCACAGAAATATACAGTACATACTATCAACAAAAGTCAGAGAGGGAGATAGATAGAAAGATAGATAGATAGATAGATAGATAGATGGATAGATAGATAGATAGATGGATAGATAGAGTGTATAGATAGATAGATAGATAGATGGATAGATAGATGGCTAGATAGATAGATGGAGAGAGAGAGAGGAGGGAGAGAAAGGGAAAGAGGACTTGAAACTTGACTCCCATGAGCACACACACACACACACACACACACACACACACACACACATACACACACACACACTGAGAGTGAGATAGGAGTTGGGCCCCCACAGTGCTTGTCTGATTGGATGGCAAGCTAATCGCTGGTATGAAATACGACTGATATGAGATGGGCTGGCTGGGAGGCAGTTATTTGTTCTAGACCTGTCACTGGTATTATATCATGGTCATAGCTCAACTTCAAGGCTATCAAATGATCATTGAAGGAATTCTGCATGAAATATGTAACATAGCCTTCCAGCAAGTTTTTCTCATCATGGTAGTGGTATAACACGCTAATCACCATTCCCTTTGAGGAAATCATGCCTTATAATGAATAATGCCAAAACATCCAAGTAGGCCTACACAAATATTTCACTTTCTTTAAAATAATTCTAAAAATGAGACTGGTGAGAGACAGTTGGTACATAAGTATATCATATAAGCAACTCCACAACTAATTTTTCTACAAAAACTTCACATTGATATAATTGTTTCCCACTATGTACACCATCTGAGACATTTTTTTTTTTCAAGAAATCAAGTAATGAAATCGGAATGCAGTACAGTGAAGACACATCTCATGTGGCTCTCTCAATACCACACACCCAGATACTGGTCAAAGTCACACTCACGGTTTGTGAGAAGTCATTACCAAAACCAATGACTTTCAAAAAGCAACCAATGAATGGGGGAATGATCGTTTTCACTGTGCAGGCAGGCTTCAAAGGAGCTGAAAAGAGTCATAAGATCAGTGCCTAGTAATTGCCACTTGCCAGCTTAGGATGTGGAGGGCAGTGCTACGTAAGGCCTCCTTATCCACACGGAGAAGGTAAAATGAATGAATATTGGCACACTGTCCCCTGTGCATCATCTCCCTCATCCTGTATTGATGCAATTTCTGGAGGACATCAGGAGCAAGGGGCTCACTCCCATCAGGCAGCCAGCTAGCTAGCTAGCTCATATTTGTAGACCTCTCCTCCAAGCGTCAGACCGCATGATTAGATCCACAGCTGAGCAAGGATGAGAGGCTTGCTATCTCCCTTTCTCTTTGCTGAGACTTAAAGGGACAAATCTGGAGGCACTACTTGTACATCCATGAATCATTGGGCCAACACCTGTTCTTATTCATTAGCATAAAATTTATTTGGTTAATACAACTTATACAACTGCATTACCTGAAATGCTCGCAATCTACAGCTTACATGTAAGTAAAGACTGTATTCCACTTTTTAGCACTGCTTGGCCTGTTACAATGTAGTTGTGAAAATTACACCAATTTTGTGTCTATTTTAGCCCAAAGACTAAAATTAAAACCATCATTATATGTTTTATCCAAACTATACATACCTTTGTGAATTTGGGCCAATGGGCTTACATTAGCATAGTAGTACCATATTGAATCTACAACAAATATAAACAGGTACCTAATGGCGTCTTCCTGTATGGTTAGTACAGTAGGGTCTACTCTTCTTCCAGGTTGCTTACAATTGTGCGTGTATCAACAAATGTTAAGTGTACGCAATCTTTGATACACATTTAAATCTCAGTTGTGGTTATATGGCCTTGATATATTGATGAATTGATGAATTTAATCAGACAAACATTTGTTTATTCAAATAAGGATAATTTTCTACTGTTATATAAAGCTTTAGTAAGACCTCATTTAGAATATGCCCATGCGGTATGGAGTCCTTATTTGAAAAAAATATATTAGCTTTAGAAAAAGTCCAACGGAGAGCTACAAAATTAAAACATGAAATAAGATCTATATCTTACGAACAGAGATTGAGGCACCTTGGACTTTCAACTCTAGCATACCACAGGTCAAGAGGTGACATGATTGAAGCTTTTAAATCATTTCATAAATACGATCAGGAAGTAGAGCCTGATTTGCATTTAATAAAAAAATGCACAAGAGGACATAGTAAAAATTTATATATTTTTCGATCACATACATTTGTACCACTACAAGAAGAAACTCATTTTACATGCGTATTAGGAAACCATGGAATAGTTTACCAAGAATTTTAATAGATGCACCCAGTGTCTTCAGTTTTGAAGTTGGTTTGGATAAATTTTGGGACAATGAACCCATAAAATTTAAGTTTGATGCTACTCCACCTGGCCACGACCCAGCTTATCTCAAGGACCAAACCTGGATCTGAATAATGAAGAGGCTCAGCCTGCGTTCAGAATCTTCCAAAGGTATCCATAGGCATAGGATATCTTCTAAAGGTTTACATGATGCTGAGAAGCAGCTTAACTAGCCATCTAGCTCTGCTAACCCTAACATACAAACTAGTCAATCCCAACACAATAGGAAACTCTTCTGGGTGTCAGTAGGAAAGAGGTACACACTAAAGGAGCTTACAAAAGCAGGATTTTTGGACAGACGGCTGAAGAGAAATACTAGAACAAGTTGAGGACGGGCTAATTTTGGTACAACACACATTTCCCATAGACACTTGCCCGAGTATACTCGGGACTCGTCCTCAATGGGTTAAGAATGATTACACAAGCCACTCCATTAGAAGGTTCTTGGCATTTGAGTAACTACATGTATGCACAAGAAGAATTGGTAGAGCAGAATGAATTGAAAAAGAAGAACTAAAAGAGGAAGAAAAAGAACAATCTGCACAAATGTAAATTTCAATTTCATCTACTCTGTACGCGAATATTTTGCAAGGCTTTTATTTTTGCCAATTTACAAGTTGAGTGCTTTTCGCGAATTTAAAAACATGCAAAAAATATGATCCAGACATGAATGTGACATGCACGCATGCATTTTTCCCTTCAGTACTGTACATGTACTCCACAATTGTGAATTTGACAACTCACAAAATTGTCAGGGAGTTCCAATTCATGAAAATGTAACTCCCTAAATATATGGTGTGTACAGTACTTGTTTCACTCAATATCCCATAAAGAAACATGATGTAAGCACTCTCCTGTACTCTCCTCTTTCAATTTAAAAAAAAAAAGGATCACACAAAAGTTGTGTTTCCCATTGGGAGCACTCTTTCACTTCAGAAGGGATGTACAAACAAGTTAACAAATCATACATAGTGTAGGATAATGACGTCATTAATTAATTCTGGTGTCAGTCTATATTTTTTCAGCCTCCTGACAAAGTTTCCTAGAATTTAGTAGAAATCATACCTGTTACAGTAATGCACATTCTGGAGCTATGACTTGTTGGGTCATACATCCCGACGAGGAAGAGTTCATGCAGAACTCCTGTGAGAAATGAATATCCAAAGTTCAGTCCACACAGTGTCGATAACATTGCCCTTAAAACGACTATGAAGAAAGAGCAGGCTTTGCTTTGTCATGGGATTGTGATCTCTAGTCAGAGCACCTTGCCCACACTCCTTCTACGTGTACACACAGAGATAATACTGAAATGAATCAGGTAAGAAGTTCTTGGAGGGAGGAAGTTTCAGCAAAGATTACCTCCACAATGGCCTATTGTGTCTAGCTGTTTACAAGGAAGGAGATTCTCCAGTTCAATGGGTGCAGTAGAGAGGAAGGGGGTAGAGGGTATTTAATACTCAGTAGATAGAGGAGGGAGCCATTAACTACTTCTTTTATGGTTACTGGTTATTATCACGTTAAGCTCTTTCTCAGTCCATGGATAGAACCTTCCTATGCCTTTAGCTATGGTTCTACAAACTCTCAGCCACTAACAAAGGAGAATCCTCTATGCACTCATTACAGATTGAATCTGGAGAGATTAGGCCTATTGGTTTCAGCTAGATTTTCTTCTTACTTACAGTGTATCTTAGTTCAATTCCCTTGCTAATATTACTCTCATAGTGCGATATAGTAAACAACTGGAAAAAAAAATAACATTACTTAATCAGTCAGTCTCAGCTTTGTATTTTGACATATTGTGAGCAAAATTTTGAAATTTTACACTCATTGCTCACCTCACAACACACATAATTCTTCTCTTTTGCTGAAAAAAATAGAATTACAACTTTCCTTGAAAGCTTGAGTCAGATAGAAAATTGCAAACTGCTCTGAATATAGGTCCTAGATGATTTCTGAGACACAACTAATGACGAGAGTCAGAAGCATTCCATTACAACTGAACAGAAAATCAGATCATGCAACCATGTTTAAAGGGAAGATAAACCCCAAGAGCAATGTGGATTGAGTGAAAGCAGCAACATTAGTAGAACACATCAGTGAAAGTTTGAGGAAAATCGGACAATCGAGGCAAAAGTTATGAATTTTTAAAGTTTTGGTGTTGGAACCGCTGGATGAGGAGACTACTAGAGGATATGACGTATGAGTGGACAACAATACAAAGAAAATATAAAGGAAATTCACCAAAAATTCACTTTTCTAGAATCATGAAAGAGCAATGGACCAACCTCTTTCAGAAAGCAGGGGGAATAATTGCTACCCTTAACATATATGTCAAGTTGATGGAATTTGTAATTTTCATGAAAAATGGATTTTTGTAGAATTTTCTTTATATTTTCTTGGTATTGTTGTCCACTCATACGTCATAACCTCTAGTAGTCTCCTCATCCAGCGGTTCCAACACCAAAACTTTAAAAATTCATAACTTTTGCATCGATTGTCCGATTTTCTTCAAACTTTCACTGATGTGTTCTACTAATGTTGCTGCTTTCACTCAATCCACATTGCTCTTGGAGTTTATCTTCCCTTTAAATGAACATGAGGGCTGCTGAACAAGGAATAGCATTGTAGTTTGTACAATGTGCAGCTCTGTGGTGTGCAAGCATGACATGTGACAAAAAAACTGTTGACAATTAAACACACACATAGGCCTACACAAAAATACAAACATTTGGTTGTTTGATTGCATCATTACGATAGTAATATTTGCCACTACTGTAACATTCCCAACACAACTGAACAGAAATATGCAGATATGCCTGAAATGTATAGGGGGAGGCATCCATTAAATCTCCTAAACTAAGTAACTCTACACAAATTAGTGAAGAGCAATAAAGTTGCATGTTGCATTACTCATTATGACTTAATAAAACTACAGTGTAACTGAATGATGCAACAAATTTCTTTCATTTTCTCACAGATAGATTGTACAATTTTGTGTAGCATGCTGTTCATCAAAAATCAGTGGATAAACATAATCATTTGCAACAGGATAAGGACATAGGCCCTATAGGCCTACCTACCACCATCTTCCTACATTTTTTTTCCATTTAATGAATTCAGCCTGTAAAAACTCTTGTGCTAATTCTCAAAGAAGTTTCACTGCATTTCTACGAATGACAAATCCTTATCCCCTTGGACAGATCTCTAATCCTTAAAGCTCCTTGTACTCTCTTCATTGTTACAAAACGTAGTCATTCAACCATTCTTTGGTGTATCTTATCCTGCAATTTTGTTCAATCCATTTGTTAAAACCACAAACAACTAGGCCTATACCTTCTTGATAAGCTTGATTTGATGGTTTATGTAAATCTCTCAGTCTTATTGGCAAGTTGTGTAAATTTCTCACCTTAAAGGACAAGTCCACCTTCATATACATATGGATTGAGTGAATGCAACAATATTAGTAGAACACATCTGGGAAAGTTTGGGGAAAATCCGACAATCCGTTCAGAAGTTATGAATTTTTAAAACATCTGCTCAATCACTGCTGAATGAGGAGACTACTACAGTGTATGATGTCACATGCGTACAACGGTAAAGGAAAATAAAAAGAGAATTTCTCAAAACTTTGTTTTTTGAATAAAGTGCACATTTCTTCGACTTGTTACTGACGTATGTTAAGGGAAATATTATTCCCCTTGCCTTCTGAAAGAGAGAAGTCGAGTGTTCTTTTGTTATGCGAGAAAAGTGAAAATATGTTGAATTTTCTTTATACTTTCTTTATATCGTTGTACTCATGTGACATCACAAGCTATAGTAGTCTTCTCATCCAGCCGTGACTAAGCAGAAACTTTAAAAATTCATAACTTTTGAACGGATTGTCCGATTTTCCTCAAACTCTCAGTGATGTGCTCTACTAAATATTGCTGCATTCACTCAACCCACATGTCTATGAAGGTGGACTTGTCCGTTAATCATTAATCCCCAATCGCTCATATAGATGACAAAGCCGTTCCTCACAAGTTCTCTACCACTACATTTTCCTGTTTTAGATTTCAGTCTTTTACATGTATGCCTACTTGTGATACTCTTGTTACTGGATTGACTTGTTACTTGTTAGTCACGATATGGTGTTGAGAAGTAGCCGTCACTTCAAAAGAGAATAACCATGTTACTATTTCTCAGCTACAGGTAGGCCTATAAACCAAGCCAAACTACCCTGGGCCCCAGCCAGGACGCGGGTAACAAACAACCCGGCACACTTTGTACTCCTTTCGCGTGCACACATAAAGTACATCTATTGGAAAAGAGCATACAGCATGAAGCAGACTCTATCTTGGCACAATTACTTGATATGATTCATTGGTCCATGGATTTAAGAGGCACAGAATATAACCCACATTGATTGTATTCAGCATGCAACCAACATCACAATAGGACAGCAATTGAAAGCAGGAACATTGTCGTAGAACACTCCGACTTGGCACAAAGCTCATCAAACAATCACTACCTGGATCACTGAACTGTTAAAATTGCAAGAATAAGTTAGAATATGCCATTTTGGAGCAAAAAACAGACAATTTGGTAAAGCCACAAAGCAGAAACCAGACAAGTTGGCCAAGTGTGTGATTAAAAACAAAGTCTGACTCGCAATCTTTGGCAGCAAAGGGGGAAAAAAGAAAGAAAAAAAAAGATAAAGCGGTGTGCCAAACTATTACTTTTTGTCTATGATCCCCTACAATCCAGGGTCCAACACTGCTATGAAATATCCTGTACTCTGTCTCGATAATGACTATACCACCACCCCCCCCCCCCCCACAAAAAAAAATTTAAAAATCCCATTTTCTTTCAAACTAGACAGAGAGAGAGAGGGGGGGGGGGAGAGAAAAAAAAAGTTATGGTTCATCCAATCAGGGGCTTGTGGTTTGCATTTGACCTCAACCTGAACCAGACATCAATCACACCAGTCTCTCATATGGCCAGGGAATGATCAGGGGTCATGACCTCAGCCTACAGGGTCATATGTCAGCTGGTGCTTCAAGTCCCATGATGCAGGGGGGCTACCAAAACATACTGGGGCATTTCATGGTTTGGGAATGGCTGGATCACTTACTAGTATCTGGCTCCTGAAATGCCTCAACTGTTGTCTACAAAGATACTCAAAAACTTGTGAGTTACTGGCCATTCCTACTTTTTGCTGCCCAAGACTGAGTAGGCCTATAGTAAAACTGCTTCAAAGTCTGACAAACTGATAGGGTGTCAAGCTAGATTGAGAATATCTTGCTTGACACACTTATAACTAAAATGTTTGAATGTTACTCATTATCTGATTTCTCCCTCCCCTCTTGTAAACAAGTTCAAAGACTATTTAGAGAGTTATTCATATTAGTATTACCAAAATACATTCACACAAAATACTGTTCACCAATTTGTTTTGGGGTTTTTTCCAATCAATCCAATGTCATTATCCTCTATGAGGCATGAGCTACAAGCTGAGTGTAAGTCATTGGTCCTGTCTATGTTGGGCCACTCTATGAAGCAAGAAGGTCAGTTGAATCAGGGAGGTGAATGGGGAGAAAGCTCCCCCTAGTTGATTGGTCCTCCACTACTTACCAGCAGGAGGTTTACCAGCAGGAGGCCCACAAACAAACCCATTCTCAGCCTCACTACTGCTATGGTGGAGGGGTCACATCATACCCTCATCTCAACCCTAATGAGTGCCCCAAAGGGACCTAGAGGCCAGAAATCACTATGGTAACCAATTCATGGTCTTCTGGCTGCACAGGGTAAAAAGAGACTGGGTTTGTTGTCACTAGAGCTTGGAGCTCTGCCAATTCAGCATCTTATATCGCTGCTATAATCCAAGTAACCTTAAATCTTGGTTATCTACTTCAAATGAAAACTTCTAAAGATTAGCTGCAGGGAACAGGGCTACAGCTTTAAATGCTTCATGCATTCTGGGATATGCACTGATCCAAATTGTAGCCAATTTCCAAGTTCAAAGGAAAAAAAAGGATTCTAAGTTCCCCAAAATATTTGACTCGTTGAGAAGCAAGAAATTGCAGAGGTACAATTGAATTAGCTAACAATATTGCTTACAAGGAAGGAAAGATCATCTCATGGTCTATCATTAGCTACTTGTTGTGTACACTTGAAGAGTTTGTTTGCAAAAACCGATAAGTCCATTTTTGAAGATTTGAAGTACAGTCTCTGTCATAGAGTACAAAATAATACCTTTTAAATGATATACTGGTCACTGCATATAAAGGTACATTTTTGAAGTTATGGTCAAAAGAAGCAAACATTTTCTTATTATTCTCTTTATTTTTCTTGACCTTTAATCGCAAATATCTCCATTTGGCAAATATGGACTTATCGGTTTTTGCGAACAAACTCTTCACTTGTCTAGACACATTACACAATTTTGATCGTGAACTCTGTGCTATTCATGGTAGGCCTATATATCATCCTGATGTTCTTGTAAAGTCTTTTCATTCATTACTACTTTACAGTGAATTTTTCCATACTTTGTCTGTCTGTGTATGCTGCATTTAAAACAGAAAATTAACCAGCTTAACCATTCTTAAAGGGTGTGTACAGTTCTGGTCGAGGTGAGGTTTTAGCTTTTAACGTTTTGCGAGATATTCAGAAACCACTCTATGAGATGTCAAAGAGCATGCAATTCTAAAGGGTATCAAAAATTTATTTGATGAAAATCGGTTTCGAAATGGCTGAAACACCAAAACATCAAAACAAGGTGAAACAAAGAGATCCTAATAAAGTTGTGGCCTGTCGCCTTTTATTATTATTACTTTTTTGGATATCTCAACCATTTCAAAACCAATTTTCATCAAATAAACGTTGAATCCTTCTTAGAATTACATGTCCTTTCAAATTTCATAAAAGGTTTCTCATAATCTCACTTAGAAATGTTCAAAACATGAATCCCTTACCTCAACCAGTGCTGTACAGTCCCTTTAAAAGGACTTCCCTCTATAGATGAGTGCTGTGAAGGAAATATATGGTTCCATTTGATATAAACAAAACAAATACCACATTAACCTTCACACCACAGTTACGGTAGTGAAGCAATCCTAACCTCTAACACAGTCTCAAGGTAAAGCAGGGCTTCACAAACAAATAAGATATCAGTGCAAATAAGTCATAGCCAATAACAATAAAGTCAGAAAATACATCTTGTTTACTTTAGGTGGAGAAAAGAGAGAGAGAAAAAAGACAAACAAATGAATGTTTAATTTCCTGGACACAATGTTTATTTGCATACATCAGTGGTAACAGATGAGACAATGTTACCAGTGGGTTTCCTATGAGTTCATCAGTACTTCTAATGAGCAGTACAGATTAATTTTGTTATTGAAGTAATCTAATAATTCCTCTCTCTCTCTCTCTCTCTCTCTCACTCACTTCCATCCTCCCATCCAAATCAAACAAACTTAATGACCATGTCTTGTCATGAAGATAAAGGCATACAGTACATGACTAGGTCAGATAATGCAGCCAGCAATTTATCAGATGTAAGTTTATTTGTCCTCATCAACCTTCTGACTTCATTTTATACATGTATTTGAACATTGAGAAGGGGTGGTTTGTACAGATGGCAGCTCAAATTTGGCAACAACAAAATCATTCAGATTAATCTGCATATAGTGCTTTTCTTTTCCACTTCATCAAATGCTAATAAAGTGATACACCTTCTCTACAGAGTCTGAAACTATATGTACCAAACCTGCTACTCACTGGAAGTCGTGTAGACTGCTGTTCCTCTGCTGCTAAACTCAAAGTACAGTGGCTCTTATGAGGCCTGGGTGTGGAGAATGCATTATCATGAGTTAGACGTGCCGATACGTCACTAAAGTTAGGTCTTCGTTGCCGATGAGTAATTATGCAGAGGTAGATGCCATATACGATGGTTGTGAGTAACGAGAAAGACACTCTATGTCCTGTCACTTTCTATCTCAAACCAAAAACAGTCAGCCTTTCATTTGCACACACAAGGGAGTCTTCACATCATGTGAATAGATTGTTACTTTGTCTACACCTCTTGGTCAAAAAGCTGCTTTATTCCTAAAATCTGAGGTAGTCTGCATTTCTCATTAGAAATTAAAAAGCTCTCTAAGTTAACACGCAAAAGCTTCCCTTCATTTATGATCTAAGCCTTCATTGTTTAATTTACATGAATGGGTCCACACAAAGTTTGTTTTCTTAAATATTTCTTACCTAGAGGCACAAGGAAATTCATTCTGGTTTAGTGATATTCTTTGGCTGTTTATTCCCTGAGTGTAAACATCACAAGTAAATCAGAAGACAGACAAAGCAGTTTGCTTGAGAAAAGGTGTTGAGATATTTCAAAATTATTGTACAGGGAATTCAAAACTTTGGCAAAACACCTCATGACATTTGTTGTTGTTGTTGTTGTTGTTGTTGTTGTTGTTGTTGTTGTTGTTGTTGTTGTTTGTCTGTTTGTTTTTAAACTCATATCATGTACTATGCCCCTCTATACATGAACATACCAATAGTGGTTCATGTACAAATATGTTTAAGTTCCCTCATTACCAAATGTTTAGTTTGGGTCAAGAGATAATACAGACTTTAAATAATTGCTGAATTGCAGACAAGGTTATGTAGAGCACTGAAATCTGTACAAAAGGAAATTGAGAGGAACCAGTTTTGTTGTGAAGAGTCAAGTTAAGATACTATTTGCTGCAAAGCCTGCAGACCTCCCTCAATGTCAGTGATTCATTGCAATCTATTATCTTCATACTTTACATTAGAGTTATCAAATCACAGTATATTTTGAGAATTACACTGAAAATATGATGAGCTGTACAACTAGAGAGAGGGAGACTATGAAAGCCATCCTACCACAGCTTTGGGGAAGAGACACTTCACAGGAGGTATCAACACAGGCCACAGTGGAGAAATACTCACACAGTACTGACGAGTGTTGTCTTGTGAAGAAAGAAACTATGAAGCCAGCAAAAGGATGAGGTGGTTAGGCAAGGTAAGGGGAAGTCACCTCATTGCTATCTCTCAGACATCAGTAGTCCTTTGGGGTTACCTCTGGACCTACCCTCAACTTGGCTTGACGGGAAATGGATGTGGAACGTTAAGAGTGCTCAGTAGGAATGAGTGTAGTATTGAATATGGTATGCTACCAGCCCGGGTGTCCATCTCCAATGCAGAGATTCATGATTATTTCATAAACTGCTCTGGTTAGGATGTTATAAACAAACACACAGTCTACATGCATGAATAACCAACACTCCCTGTTGGTTGACTTAAATGCCAGGTATTAAAAGTGAAATACATGTATGAAATTCATTGAAGTTAGTTAGCAACTGGAAAAATTACTGTTTTGTAGAGCTCTGCCAAAAATATGCACATCTCATCTTTTTAAAAGATTAACCCGTTGAGGAAGAGTCCCGAGTAAACTCTGGCAGGTGTCTATGGGAAATGCATGTTGTAGCAAAATCAGTCCGTCCTCGACGGGTTAAGCACATGAGTAGTGACACCATTAAAACCACTACTCCGCCAAAACTATAGCACATCACTCACATCATTATCATTGTATGAAAACTAGAGTGTTCCATTCACAAAATGATGACTTGGAATATAGGCCTATTGACAATTTCTATGGCAACATCCCATGCTTACAATCTTCTGAGAACTACAAAAATATGTCATATGACAGAGGACATATTATCTACTTCACTTGCAACTTTCACAGTGGATTGCAATGCATTAAAAAACATTTAACACAAGGCATTTACAATCATCATTGACAGTTGGTATCAATATACAGGATCAGGCTATATTGCAAGGGGAAAGGTAGATTGATATTGTAGATCGATTATGATGTCTGAGGATCAATAGAGAGATGGAAATGTAACAATGAATACGTAACGTTGTGTGCCAAGGTGGAAGAAGTAAAAGAAGAACACTTATGTAATACTGGTGTCGATATCAGTCTGTCTACATTTTAACCAATTTAAGAAGCTAACATGGAAAAAAAAAAACCCAGACACATCAACACATAGTAAATAGGCTAGACAGTACAGTAGCAGTGAGGATCAATATGAAAGGTTACACATGCTAATTTCACTTGCATCTTTAAGATTTAAATTGCAGTATCTCTTGATAGAGAAGAAGAAAAAATCTTCTCGCTGAATTTTCCTTGCCACAGCTTTCTCTCTATTCTTCCCTCTCTCCATATCTTATGCGACTGTAATCAGCTCGTTTGTGATGTGGTAATGAGAAGTAAAATCATTATGTAACAGAGTGATAGATAACACAGCTTTCTCTAATGGATGCTAATTACTTCACACAGCTGCAATGCACACAGCCCATGCAAACACAGATATTTCTTGTTGGAATATATGCATGTATGTATTCTCAGTTTTCAAATAATGCTACTGACTCTGCTGGAGTGTCAGATACTACATAGTCATTTGTTGAATCTTACTTGCTTATCAATTCATGACCTACATACATTACAGAGCTAAACAATCCAGACCAGTTTTCCATCTCAACCAGATAACACCATCTCTTCAAACCCATCTCTCGCCCCAAGCTACTTACCCTGGCCTGGGGCAGGGGGACGTGGATCCCAGTAACCTGGTACGAGCTGGGAGGGGCCAATGCGAGCTCTTACACCTAGGTGCGCGTTTGTTGACATAGGGGGACTAGCTAGCGTCTGGTGGGAGCTACTACCCAACACGACAGCCGTAAGTCTGGTAGGGCTTCATCGCCTTCTCACTATCGTGCCCAACAACAAATGATAGAAAAGTGAAACAAATCCGCTATTGGTTTCCTTACCTTCAGATGTTAGCTGAATTCAATGATCAATAGATATCCATAGTGTAATGATGCAGATGTCCATTGAAGTATCTGCAAAACCAGAAATTACAGGCAGCAATAATTGAGTATCATCTGGGACGATATTTCACCCTGTCGAGCCCCTTCGATGCATTGCAGTATCCACAGCACTTCTGTATTCCAAGCCTTGCGTTCCCCTCCCCTCTCTTTCCATTGCTACCTAGCAGTTTCTTAACCATAAGTTCTGGGCTGGTTCATTTTGATAGAGGGGTGATACATTTCGAGTTGCTGAAACACTCTGAATCTAGTCGTCCTTTCAGTAAGGAGTTTTCATGGACCAGCAGTTAGTCTGTAATTGTAACTAGCAAAAACTTTTATTGAAAATTTTATATGATACTGTAGATGAGTATTGCTTCATTTCAGAAACAGAATGTTTCAGGTTTGAAATCCCCTCCTGAAAAAATGTAGCATCTCTGCTCTACTCTCCACCCACAGGGGGCAACCGATAACTGTGTGTACCCTGAGCGTGTGTGCTCTGCGTGTGTGAACAGTGCGTTTTATTTGTGCTGCTCGGCGGAGAGGTCACTGGAGTGGATAATGGGGGAGACTCCTGCTAGTCTCAGATGCAGACACGGATATGGTATAAGGTTTTGATAGTGTATTGTATCTATTCAGTAGTACATGACATCACATTTTTTTTTTACCATTTTCATAGACAGGACTGATGTTTGGTGCCACATAGCCGACTTGTAGTGATAGACAATTTTTGTGTTCCACTAGGCCTACTTCCATTTCTGCAAACATTTTTGTTTACAATCCTTGCTTCTGCTATTCGTCTCAGTCTCACCTCCCTGCTTCTGCTTAGTCTCGCGATCATAGTTTGAGCACGGACCTCTGTTGTAGGTCCATGGTTTGAGCTTGCCTGTTCATTAGACTGGGCCCTGTTGCTTGAAAGTTGGAGTCAAAACATCAAACATATAACTCAAACATCAAACATAAGTCTCTGAATAATCAACTCTGAATGGCTGATACCTGAACTGTGTTTGATCCGACTGCTTTTTGCATCTTTTTATGCAACAGGGCTCTTGCTCATAACCAAACTTTGTTGTCACAAGAGTCTCATTTTCAAAAGTTGATGTTTTTAAATGAACAACACTTTAATGATACAATAATGGTATAATTTCTTCACTTAGTAAAACTAATGAATAAAACAAATTGATAATGCATAGATTATTTTGTTTTCTACCATTTCATAGTATCCTCTTATTTCCCAGGTCAGTTACTTAAAATTTTAATGCAAAACAATGGTTAGAATAGCATTTCATCATGTATGGCCTTAAAAATCAAGACAAAGCACTTTCTTTTAATGACTACCTATCTAATTTTGAATGAATTAAAATCATGGTCTAATATTATGACCAATGTCTGAAATGGATAAATGTAATTTTGACAAAGTTTTTGAATTAATGTGTGATCATAACAAATGGCTCAGTGGAAAAGGCCAAAAACTCTGAATTGTTAAGTTTCTGGTTCAAGTCTTCTGGTAGCTGCAGTTGTGCCCTACAGGTAATGTTCTTTATCCTCATTTTCTACTCCTTCACACTTTCTAGTTGTCATTCCCATAGTACTGGAAATGGCTCTATAGTCTTGTTTACTGCCACTGGCCATGTTATAAAGACTAATCCAAACAAAGTAAAGGAGATGAAAAGTTGATTTCAGTATATTCATCATTGTATTTTTCATCAAAACGTAAAAGGAAAATCAGAAACTTTATATTTAATTCTTTATCCATTGTCTGAAGGAGAGTAAACAAAAAGCAACATAATTTTCAATATTTAGGCCTGATAATTTCACAAAGGACAATAGAGAAACAATGTCAGTGAGGTAGAATACCCATTATCATGCTGACACAGTGTAGGCCTAGTTCAACATATTGAAAACTGTCCATCTCAGCTCTAGATAAGGGTGATCTAAAACATTATTACTATATTTTGCAAGACTTTTTGGTGCCTTTTTTTTTTAATGCTGTACGTTCTGATTTTCCAAGCTAATGTTCTTGTTAATATTCAGTGATATGTTTGCAGACCCTGAGCCCATTCCACTTGCTTGCTGTTTCCCACAGTCTGTGAGTCAAACAGTTGAAATGAGAAGAGAGAGAAGTTGACCCCTGCCAGGTGTACCCCAATGACAGAATGAGAAGCCATGCTGAGCAATGTTAGCCCTCCTGACTCCCCCTGGCTCAGTCTCAAACAAATCAGTGTCTGCTAAATAAGGAGACACAGGTATGGGGCTAACCAGTCAGCCTGAACACCTCTCCAGGTGTTCCATCAGAACAAAAACTTCACCAACTCCTCACCTCTTACCTCAATTCACTGCATTCTTTCACAGGCAATAATTGCTTCATTAACAGAGGCTCTGAAAGCCACATAAACAAACCTGTGTTGTTGCCTCTGAAGTTTCATGAAATGAGTGAAAGACAGTCAGTCATCCAAGCACCAAACCCTCCCCCCCCCCCCCCCCCGCTTACATTAGGCCACAATAATAATTCACCTCACGAATCCTTCATTGGTCTTTCTCCTTTAACAGTTGTTTTGATTCGAATGCTATCCATACACAGTGAAATGGCACTGTGACAAGAGACCGTAAGTAAGATGCTGGTTCAGTTGTGAGATCATTTGGATCTCATGTTTGATAGTCATGACATGGATGTTATAAACTCCAGCCTGCTTGATGGTTGTAACAATCAACTAATCAATACTTAACAATGATAATTTCATGTCATTGAAGTATGCAAAATTTCTCCTCATTTCCATTCTTCTACAACATGAGTCATTTGAAAATAAATGAAAACAAAGAAAAAAATGTAGACCTATCACACAAAAACAATACAAAGAAATATAAATTATTTTCTTTCTTTTGACAGTATGTCATGAGTAAAATGGACAAACTTTCTTCAGATAATGTTTGTTTGTTTGTTTATTTGTTTGATTTATTTTTCTTCCAACACATAAATCAAGATTCTTTTCAGTAATATTACATAAAATATCCGTATACAGATAACAATGTACATGATTCAAAGAAGGAAAATAAATGTATAAATTGATTCCATTAACAAAATATACAGAGTGATTGTATTACAAAATTTCCACATAATTACCTGAGAAATTATTCAGAAGAAGGAATGCCACTATAAGCAAAAGCTTGAACATATGGCAGCCCAGGGACCTATCTACATAATACACATATATTGTTGTATGATAATATATGCTTGATATTACCATGAAGCATATACATCAATATAGCATCCCAACTGAAATGAAGATTAGAATATCTTTAGCCCCTGTTATGCACATGAAAAGCTTGTCTAGGGTCAGCAATGATTATTTGCTAGTTGTATCGGACATAGGGCAGCTTTCACAGTTATGATTAACTGGTCACATGATCATTAAGATGCTGACTGCATTACTATCACTTGTTCAGTGATCTAGCAATATGATCGAAAGTTTTATATCACATTACCCTGCCTTATAATATACTTCTGTAGGTCCCTACAGGAGGAGAAAAAGAACAAACAAAAGGGAATAGAAAGAACACCTGACCTGTTGCACTCCTACCTGCCTTAGTCCCATGTCTGTATCTTTTTTTTTATTCTTTTTTTATGTGCTGTTATGGTGGTATGCTGTGGATTATGCGAAATATAGAACATATTAGTATAATTTTGTGTAAAAGAGAAAAAAACAAGAATGTGAAGCATCCATGCTCAGATCAAGTGGCACTGGGTGTGAGAATAATTAGAAAAAAAAAGGAAGCATTTCAGCAGCACAGCCTAGAAATGTAGTTTGATCCTGGCCCAAAAGTGGTTATCAGTGGTGTTGTAATTTGGTGGACAGGGCAGAAATGAATAGTCAAATTGAGACAAATTGAAGAGACAAAAGATTGAGAAGTGGAAATGGTTCATCAAAACATGTAATACTGGCATAATCCTATTGTATTTCCTTTAGATAAGAGAATGTGAATCTCTTGTGGATGGAGTCTGTGCTAGATAAAGGCTAACTGCAATTTGTATGTGAAAAGAAGTTTGAGAATAAGAATGATTGACAGCAGAAACAAGAAAAAGGCATTCAAGCATGCTAACAGCTCACTGCAAATTTTGGACAGTGATTCATTTTTATATGTAAACTGTCTCCACCTGACACATCTTTGATTGGATACCACTGCTGCTCATCTCACATTTCATTTCTACATGATTGCTCATTGGAACCTCCCCTTTGTACTCTACACTGGAGAATGAACAAAGGCAATCTCAAATGGGTTTCCCAAGAGTTGATAATGACTTACTTGGACTATATAAAAAAAAAAAAAATCAGTCAAGCAGAGAATTGAAAAGAACTATGGTCATTTAATCAGTTTAGCTGTAAGTATGAGTAGGAAGCCATATTTGCATATCCAGTAATTGTGTGAAAACCACCCACCTTGAAATATGAGTTATTGTGACTCATACTTTAGGGTTTGCATGCAACAAACTCACCTACTACTTGGTGAGAAGAGTGGCTATTCATTGATTTCATAACAATGCACTTTACCCTGAGCATGAGTGCTATCTACACTGTCCTCTACTATTTGAACAGTCAGACCTTACCCTTTTTTTTTCAGTGGATATGGGGATATTCCAGGAAAGATACATCCTTATAAAATGTTTGTTAATGTGCATCCGTATGTGTGCATGTATGTGTGTATTACTCTGTCTGTATTTTTCTTTTTTTGCTACCGCTTAGGGAAATTTGCTGTTGTTGTTTCTTGCATTTTTTTTTCTCTATGAGGGGACTGCATTCTACAAGCTCTGCTTTTTAGCAGTCCCCTCCATTTCCAGCAATATTGTTTATGCATTTACCACAGTAACGTTACAGTTATTTGTATCTATGTTGATAATTTACCTGTATCTCTTTTACAATGTTATTCTGTTCATCGCATTGTGGTACTGATTTCATGACGTCTGTGTATATGAGCGTTTCTTTGTATTTCTTATTATTTGTTTGTTGGAAGTGAAATAAATCAACTTGAACAACTTAAATCATTAATACACACCTACTGTCACAACAACTTGTTACTGCATTAACATGTTTGGTTTCATTCAAATCAGCCTTTGATAAAATGAAATAATGATGAAACATGAGAATACCATACTGGTACAGGTAGAAACAAGAAGGGCTGATGCTTACAACACCATTGATATCTTGGTCAGAGTAATAGATGTGAGTGGAGTGTGTAGGAAATGTCTCTTTCCATGATAAAAGATGACAAATATCATCAGTGCAATTTATCTTTATTAACCCAACATACAGCATATTTAATGCACAGGAAGACTAGTGGTCAAAGCTGGGATTTAATGCGTTCATTTGTCTCGTTTTTCCTGGCAGAAGACAAAAGAGTCATATACTGTTCGAAAACGATCCTTATTCTGTGTTATTTTGCCTGGTCTGTTAAAGGAAGCCAAACCCCCAAATCCATGTGGATTCAGAGTGAAAGCAGCTATAGAACACAACATTTGAAAAGATCAAACAATAGAATGGGGAAAAGGACTCAGACAGTCATATATTCATGTTGGGTATAAATCTACACTCAGCAAAAACAGAAAGTAAACACTTTTTCAACTTCATCTTTCTCATAGATTATTTGGCTAATGTTAATGTTTTATATACCGTGTTAAAGGTAATTTATTTGGCTATCAACCTAGCAGGTCAATAAAGAGAGAAGAAGCAATCATAGTAACAAAGATGATAGAAATTTGAAATGTTATTCCAAATTAAGAAAATCTGAAATAATATTTGGTTTTTGAACTTGTCTCATGAATTCTTAAATTCCTTAATTAAAAAAGGAAATAAAGAAACTCTGTCCATTTTATCACCTTTGTGGCTTACTCCCTATGCCCTTTAAACTTTGAGTTGACAAAAATTTCCCATGTTCCCCCTTCAGTTTCCCCACTATGTTTTATTTGAGAATATGAAGAGAAACAAGGGAACGAAAACATATTTCTGCTGTTTCATTCATGTCTCTCATTGCATTAAATTGATCTTTTGTTATCATTGTTATCTTGAAAGGCATTTACATATTACAAAATACAAAAGACATAATAATCAAACAACATAAAAAGATGGCTAGAGTTATTACAGGAGCTGATGTTCGAATTCCGACTTAGGTAATATCAAATGAATTGACATGGGTACACATTGAAAAAAGGTGAAGTTTCACAAATGGAAAATGGTATACCATGCTCTAAATATTGAATCACCGTGCTATTTGTCAAACATGTTTGTCCAGTTTCATTCATTACATAGTCACAGAACTAGAAGTGCAGTTAATATGGGTCTGATCTTGCCAAAAATCCGGACACAGATGGGGAAAACGGAGATTCTCCCATGAAGCAGCCTTAATCTGGAACCAGCTCCCAAATCATATTAAACAGGCATCTTCAAAACAAATTTTTACTAATCTGTACTGGAGGGGATAGTGAGACAAATTTGAGAATGAGCAAAATATTTGGGTTATTGGTTTATTTGATACCAAATTGTTCATTATCTGATTTTGTTTCTCTTTATTTCATTCTTTCATGTGTGATTATTTTGTGTGGCAAATGTTTTGTAGTTAAACGTATGTCTCGGTGATTTGAAAGACAAGAGTAACAGGAATATTGTGTTATTTAAGTGTAAATGATATATTTTGTATTAGTATTTTTTCAGATTAAAACTGTGTTATTTAGAGTGAGATATAAAATGTGATAGTGATCACGACCGCAGATGTAACATTGAGAGAATTTTTATTCTTTTTTTCATCCATGATCCTTGGTGTTTTATTTAATAGTATGACGTATGTTACATAACCCAGGTTTATCAAATGATATTCGGTAATGTATAGTTAATGATAATGATATGATTTTTTTTTTAAGAATGTTTATATGAAATGTATTTTTTGGGGGGGCTTAATGAATTATGTATTTTATTTTTTCTTTTGTTTGACGGCATTTTCATATACTTCTTTATTTTCTCAAACAATGTTAAATTAAGGTGGATATAACAAATTTTATATTATCGGATATGATACTGATTAAGGTTGAAACAGGCTTTTTTTCCCCTAATATGTTATGTTATCTCAGTTGCGATGAATGAAAGAATGGTATTGTGAGCAGCTTATTTGTGTTTATTCAGCTTGCCTGTCTTTAAAGCTCCTGCCATAGTATAATAACTTGTAAAAGTGTATAAATGTATGTGTTGATTGTTTTTGAGAAAGATAGATTTTATATCTTTTTTTGATGAATTTATGATTATATGTAATATGATGTGAAATGAGGAATGATGGATTATGCAATATATACATGTGGTGTAACCTAGGCACTTATATTTCTTTTCAATCATTCTCAATTATATCCCAACATATCATTTCTCAGTGAATTGCAATGTTAAAGATGAAGTTATTTATGTATTTTTCTACCTCCGCAATACTCGACTATCTGGCCATGTTGTAAGTGTACCATAATTGTATATTATGTTATTTTTTTGATGGGTCTACAATATATGTATTTCGTGATGTACAGTACTGTATGTGTAGGGCCTCTGAGAATAACAGTGTTCAGCCACTGACAGAGCAACCCTACTGAAACAAAACAAACAACAAACAAATATTAATTTCATTATGTCAATTTCTGCAATTTTTACTTTTGTGCCTTGGAGGACAAAAGCGAATGTGTTCACTCATGCATAAAGTTCCCCTTCATACAAACCTGCCAGGCTGAAAGCCAATTAAATAACCTTTAAAATGGTATATGACACAATTATTTTCATGAAAATCTTCTCTGAAAAATATGAACTGGAAAAAATGTTCACTCTCTGGTGTTTGGTTTTGTTGTTGTTGTTGTTGTTTTGTTTTTGTTTTTTTTGTTTAGTGTATTATAACATAAATCTAAACAGTGTGGGCACATAAGTTCAGTGTTGTTGCTATATGAATACATTGAATGCTTCTTATAGCTACAACAAATTCAATGTCATTTCTTAATTGAGGAGTTTATAACATAAATTTAATCTCTTTTTATGATACATGTATTGCGACATGGTCACAAAACATCTGATTGCACATTACTATGCATGATGATAATAACAGAAAAAGTGTGGTATGAGCAAAGCATAAATAAAACTAGCAGTAATAAAACAGCACCTTGGAAATTATCTGAACTATGTGCAGATTATCATGCAATGCCTTTTGCTCCCAACATCAAGTTTGATCACAAATGAAGAAAGAAATTCTGCAAATTTAATCTGATTCTTTATGATCTCATTATAAGTGAATCCTATAGTTTTCATCCAGGCATATACAGAGTTAAAACTTTAAACACACATTTTTTTTTTCCAGGATTATTATATGAGACAGCCAGTCATCTGACATCAAGTTAGCATGCAGTCAAACAATTTGGTCTACCATCAATCAGATCAACATCAGATTCTGTGTTTCCAGATTCACCCACACACTGCAAGAAACTTCCAATATCACACAGCTAACATATCATTATGTTTTACAGTGTTATAAGAGAAAGACAAATAAAGCATATCAAATAATCTCTGACAGCGAATTATATTGCACTACAAGTCCTTGATAGTGCTTATACAATAAATACACAGATAAACAAAACACTGTGACTGATGTTTTTGTATCATTAGTTCCTTCTTAGTATCACATTATCTCTATGGTTTTTGTCTCTTGTCCTAAACAAAATATTCTCCTTCATTGTCTTCCCATATGGCATGACGTCATGTCAATTCTGTTTTAGGGGATTTTGTGTGTGTGTGTGTGTGTGTGTGTGTGTGTTTGTTTTTTTTTTTTTTTTTTTTTTTTTTTTATTCAATCACCCTGCATAAACAGCAACATAATCAATCAAGCATAATAACAAGAATGTATAATGTACAGTCATCATAAACACTCGTTGGGTCTTACATTATAAACACGCACAAGCACACATACACACACACACACACACAGACACACACACAAAAGGTAACCTGCACATTTGTATGCATGTGCAGTGCACTCCTGTTATATATAACACTGCTTTAACAAAATTGCGGTTACAACGAAGTAAATATTTAGGCTCCAACATCATCAGCTCTATATTCTTTATTGTTTATTTGTTCGGTTATAATGGAATTTGGATACAATGAAAGAAAGTGACCGTCCCAAGCACTTCATTACAAAGGAGTCCACTGTACAAAGTAGACACTGGTACTGACATGCACAGCTCTCATATTCTCACTCTTGAATCTCTCTCTCTCTCTCTCCCTCTCCTAAGCTGTTTCTAGATGCTAATACAGTATCTCATTGTGCTAATGAGGTCTCCATCAACATCATGTGATTACTTGGGATGGAGGTCTCTTTCATTTTTTTTTTTTTTTTATATCATAGGTTACAGCAATCACACGTTTCATTCAAGATTAGGAAATAAAAAGTGTTTTTAAAGATTTATTGATCCATACTAGAAAAGTTATGTATGTAGGATTATACTTTGGACATAGCATTCCTTTTCCATCATGCCCCATCTATGATATCATGTTTGCTTGACTAAAAAAAAAAGAAAAAAGAAAAGAGCCATATCATATATAGGTTTCAAATCATACCAAACATTAAACAAACAAAAAATCCCCCAAATAGTTTGGGGTATTGTACCATGCTTGTACAGAACTGTTGCCAGTGTTCTCATGGAGTGACCAATATCGCATTACTTGGCAGAAATCGCATAACTTGGCAGAAATTCAGTGCGAGCTGCTAAAAATAATCTCACCTACCAGTGAACATCAGCCTTCATCTCCATGATGGGAAATTACATGGAGTTGTCAATGGTTTGAAGGAAAATGCTTTCAAGCACTTAACAAGTTTCATGTCTTGTGTGCTGTATGCCCCTGTGGAAAAATTCACATCCAGTCTTGCACTCTCTACCATGGAGTAATGAATGTGTTATTTTTAAACTAGGCTTACACTGAAGATAATTGCAATGCAAGAGGATTTCTTGTTTATGTGACTTTTTGAGTGGATAGAATAGTGCATCATTTCATACCGTATATATGCGAGTCCTTAATATCTCCCTTGATATCCCACAAACGAAGGCACAGCATGAAATGTGACGATCATTATTTATATCATGGTGTCTGATAAGACACAAGAAGCATGCAGTGTGTAGTATATGGGCTGCTTCTAAACAACACTGTCTGATGGGCATCATAAATGAATTCTAACTACTGATACTGGGGGAAATTGTTTTCACTGAACTGCCTAATGTTTCATGAGAGATGTTCAGATACTGTTTTGTTCAAGACTGTTTAGTGAGTGCAATTTCCAATAAAGGGTACAAGAGAATTCCATATAAGTTTATAGAGTCTGTGATGTGACTGAAGACTGATGTACTAGATAGAATACCTTTTGGTAATCTATCAATTTTGATTGACAGCTTCATTTTCTTGCCATATGGATGTTTCCCCTTTTCATCCCCTTTTCATAAGGGCTAGGTGATGTGGAAAAGCTGACAATAATGAGGCATATGATGTGAGGCTTTCCAGATGACAAAAAGATGTGTTCATAAATGAGTTTAATGGTGAATGACACATTTATCATGCCTCTGAAAGCAAGGTAGAATTCTGTTTAGAAAATGACATCTTATTTTTTAGATCATGAGTTATCTGTAATGAATGGTTTGCTTTCTATAACACATTTGTGGAGCTTCATCTTTTATTCTCTTCTGCCAATAAACTTAGCACTCTTTCATAAAGGGGCATGACACATTAAAATTATGCATTAATGAATTGTGTCTATGAATTATGTATCTAATATATATGGTATGTTTTAAAAGATGAACTGTTATCTAACGGTAATTATAGCATATGACCTTATATCCCACAGTCTGGCACATAGTTTCAAAAACAAGACAATTAAGGCAAGAAAAAAGTTCTGAAGAGAAGAAGAATAATTGGAAGTGTGAATGTATCAATCTGTCCAATGTGGGTCTAGGGCAATTACCCCCTGGGCAATTACCCCGCACCCTTCCCCTGGCCCTAATCCTAATCCTAATCCTGAACCTAACCCTAACCCTAATCCAAACTCCTAACCCTAAACCTAACCCTAATCCTAATCTTTACTCTTACCTTACCACTAACCAGTATTTGGCCGGGGGGTAATTGCCCTCCGGGGGTAATTGCCCGGATACGGTCCAATGTGTACCTCTGGTTACAGTTTGTTATTCCAAAGATTTGTTTTGCCAAAGGTTCATTAATCCAAAAAATAAAAATAAAAATAAAATATTGTTTGCTTTTTCCAAATGTTCTCTATTCTGAAGGTTATGAATAAAAATTAAGATAAGGTTTGCGATTCTGAAGATTTGTTGATCCAAAAATGAAATAGGGTTCGTAATAACAAAGGTTTGTTTGTACTCACCTTCTTTCCATTTTCCAATAAACAAATCTTATTTCACTTTTGGATGAACAAACCTTAGGAATGAAAAACCTTAATTCACTTTCAGATTAACAAACTTTTTGAATAACAAACCTTATTCTATTAAGTTTTCTTTTTTTGATGTAAGAACCTTCAAAATAACACTACCAATGCTCAGATTATAGAACGAACATGGAGGTATAGGGATTTTGTGTGATTGAGAATAACAAACCATAGAGGAATAATGAGCCTTATTTGATTTTCAGATTACCAAACCATCAGAATAATGAGCACCACCCATATCTCTATAGACTTAGCAAATTACTGTACAGAATGTATGTAGTCATCAAACAATGTTCACCATATTAAAATATTGTCATCTTCCTGGTGTGTATACATAACATGAAGGATACAATCAGAATCGCCATCCATGTGGAACGCAACAAACATCTGAACTGACATGGTCCACTTCATTTCTTTTTACTGACATGCACTGGGGTGAAAACAATTGATTCCATGAGTTTGCTGAAATCTAGGAAAAAGGAATGATGAGGAAATAAAGGACTAGACTTATCAACAGTAACAAGCCATGTTTGTCTGTGAAATCAACTGAGTAAAATGTGTATAACTGAAGTTAGATGAATATTATAACTGAACGTATATTGCCAAACAGAACTAATGGACAATCATCTCACTGAGAGTTGGAAAAAATATTGTGAAATGTCTGTTATGAACAGTATTATGCTGACAACAAGAGAACAATGAATACATGTAGGAAACTAGGTCGGGAGTTTATGACGTTTTGAAAACTGTTCTGGTGTATATATGTTATGATACAGAAGTGGTCATCTTTACTGACATCTCAGAGAAAATATGTAGCATTATATCAAGAGTACAAACTCTTCTATGGTCATTATTCTGGACGTCTCTCAATGAAAATTCTGAACAAATCACTGAATGAAACGTAATAATGCTCACTCCATTCATCTCATATATAATCTAGTGTATATCAATAGTTCAGGAAAGCTAATTATGGCATGATATCTGTAAGATGTTCCAAGTAGTCACAAAAAAAAAGCAGAAGGAAATAGAAAATGGTTCTTCCAACTGCTAATTAGTGAGGGAGGGAAGGTGATAAAACTTGTAATGCAATTCAGATGCTCATTTGCATCAAACAATGAAAGACCTTACATAAGGAAGGTTGCTATCATCAAATGCCAGCAGTCAAATGCAGCCAGTTTTCACCATTCCCTGATGGCATTTTAAATATGTAACCATTTCTTTCTAGAGTAGGTTCATCAAAATGACATGTAAGTGATGGCAAGTGATATATTGTGTTAGGTATGATTCACTTTTACGACAAGTAAAAAGGGTATGAAATAAAACAAACGACAGTGAGGTCATGTAGGTTGTATGTTAGTACAAGGTATAGGCTGTTTCAGTCCAGTACAGATCTATTCCAGAAAAACAAGAAAGCTTTGAAAAGCTTATTGTTTGGGGAGTGCCAAAGTCAACTTCAGTCATAAAGAGAACAGTGTGAGGGTGTGTGGGGCATGGCGACTCCCACAAGTCTTTTGTTCTCCTCACACGACAGTCAGCGTGCCGTGTGCGTGCACCTAGCTCAGTACTCGTGGCAACAGTAGTCTCTCCTCCCACACTCGTTCACTTGGAAGCCCCATTTCGTGGATCAAACCAACTCTATAAGGATTTTGAAATAGTGTTACACATGTAACTCTTTTCATTTCTCTACTTTTCAAACTCATAATGATAGATGTCACTCTTTCAGTGGCTTTATACTCAAAACTTGTTCTATGGATCTTAGAGGCATAATAGTTACATCATAGCATTAACCTGGTGTTTACACAGCAAGGTTGACTCTGTCTCTGATTTCAATGATACAGAGAAGACTGGAGGTATGCTTGTTTTATGTAATCTGAGTTTCTTCTGAAATGTACAATGACAATCACATAGCATCTCGATAAATAGACAGGCTTTCATTACAAACAAGTTCTAGTCTGTGTCTGGACAACTGAAGTCATTGGATAATTTGGTCAATACCAGCATTATTTTATTTCTCCTCCATACAAATCATTGGGCAAGTAGACAAGACTAGCATGTTTAGTCGCTTGCAGTCACAAACAATTCAAAGAATAGTGCTTCTTTACATATCAGTAGTTTGCTAACAAAGATAGCAGCTATTCTGATTGGCTGATGTGGTTGAAGTGTGCCCACATGCAGTGAATCATAGCACACCCATTAGTGGAACAGATTGTTACCTGCTAGAATTAGGCCTTTGATTGTCCTTGATTTATATTCATTTCTCTCCCTATTGCTAGCAAGCCACTGGATACGGTGTCTATATATCTCTGGTTGAGGACATATGAATTCGCTTGTTCATTGTGTGAGTATCTGAAAACACAAGCATGTCAAGATATAAGAGTCTGCATGTATAAAACTCTGAGTATGATATAGCGTTTGAACATCTGAAAGAAAGGGTGCACTGACAATTAACGTTGCTTTCCAAAAACAATTAAGTTGATACTGCAGCATACATAATTGGAACAATGGCTACATAAACTCACAAATATCTAATAACAAAAATATAGCATGATATTGGAGTGTGCACTCTTACGTATGCATCACTGAATGTATCAATGTCCCAACATTAGTGGAAAATTGAGTTAAGAAATGGGATTCCAACGGGATTTGATGACTTTTTATGCTACAGTTGAATGGATAAGTATTTACACACAAGTGCAATGTTTCAGTTGTTTATCATGTAGGCTACACGAATGGACAGCTGAAGATATGAGACTAGATACATGAATAGTATTACAATATGTCTGCAAAACTGAAAGTCTCAAAATAGGCCATATTCATGAGAACACATTAATCATGAGAACAGTCTTGTGTGAAAAGTTAGAAACGTGTATACATTATCATATACAGCCCACTATTACAACTTAAATTGATTCAGAGATGAATGCATAAAAGCTGATTTTACAGTCTTTCAGTTTCAGTTTCAGTAAGTTTTATTCTCCACTGTATTAAAAAAAAACAAGTATGACAATATCAAACATTATAGTCAGTATTGTATAAAGAGCCAATATACTAAGAGGTATCACAACATCACACTGAAAAAGAAAATCTGTTTCAAATATCACTTGTTGCCTATTCACATGGGTAAATCCTAAAAATGTAGGTAACCAAAATAGATTTGTACTGTAATAGGGTGATTGTTGAACACGACTAGATAAGCTATAGCTCAATACTTTGTTCAGTCTGGGGGAAAGGCTTAACCTATGTATACTAGTGCTGAGTATACTCGGGCAGGTGTCTATGGGAAACGTGTGTTATAGCAAAATCAACTCCTCCTCATGACTTGATTATGGGGGTCACTGGAAAGATGTGACCTTTGCACCTCTTGATATTTGTGAATCTTCCTCATTCATTTAAAGACAGCAAACTGTAGGTTTGTGATTTTTGTTATCAGCCTAAATCAACAACTCAAAGAGCAGACTTGTATTCATGAGGTTATAACTATACTCTGTGAGAAAAAAAAAACAAAACAAAACTACAAACAAAACTCCTTTTTTTTTTTTGGCGCCATGAGCTATTTTCCTATTTCTATGGGTCCTTGCTTCTTCCTTGTTGCAGTGCTTGATTTTGAATGCATAGATACAAGGCATCTCTCACTTCTACCCTAATTTCCCCCATCCCTGATCAGATTGAAAGCCAAAATATTCAAGAGGAACTGTAAAGATTGTTAGCTTTTCCACCCATTGGGGATGTTTTGAAAAGAAATCTTTCTGCGACACAGCTGGTGTTAAAACAGATCAATTATTTCTGTGATAACTTCCTGATTTGTAGGAATTCTTTTCAGTGGTAAGTCTGATTGTTTTGAGTGGCAGCTATCATAGCAAAGCACAGAGAGTACAGATAGGGTAGAAGAAATCATTTTTACTTCTAGACTGAGGAAGAGAATAGCAAGATGACAAAAAAAAAATTATCATGAGAATAAACTCAGAGAAGACAAGAAGAGAATTCGCATGATCACAAGTTAGGGCATAATTCATCCTTTACTCTGTGTCAAGCATGTTTACTTGCCAATCTAAGCGAGGTGTAAATACTGATAGTCACAGTTATGCAAATGACAGGAAGGAGTAAGAGTAATATGATTAATCAAAGTCTCACCCCTTTCCTTCCTTTATGGCTATTCCTCATAATGTATCAAAGCACGTATAAACCCAGGAGAAAGGATTTTAAATTCATCATGACTGAAGAGGTGTGATAAAGTGACAAGGTGCATACTGTGATGGATGTATGCATTACTGGCTATACATCACATGACCACACAGCTATACATCACATGACCACACATTGTTCTCTGGGCTCTCAAGTTTCCCTCAACAAGCTGTATTCACTCCTTGTAAGTATGTTCAACACCCATTCATAGTGCACTCATGATATATCATATACCTTTGTGTCTACAAATTATTTGTCTTTAATCTTTGTGCTACCTCTACATCTTTAAATGCTTAGTCATGAAATATGCAGCCTTAAATGACATTCATCAAAGAGAAAGATGAACTTCCTTGAATCAATCTTTTTTTTTATCAAGTTACATATATGGCAAAACAAAAAAAAAAACAACACCAACAACAAGAACTGAAACTTGGATGTTAAAAATTACCACTGAAAGGATAAATTTCATTGTAGCCCCAGGATGAATAGTGTTTGTTTGTTTGTTTGTTTGTTTGTTTGTTTGTTTGTCTGTTTGTTTGTTTGTTTGTATGTTTTAGAGGGATGGGAATACAATTGCATTCAAACGTAGAAGTCATATCCAATAGTAAGGAAAACATTGAGAAAATAAGGATGGTAACTACTTAGTATAGAGTAGTCGACATGTTAGAATATACAATATAGAAATAACCAGATGATCATTTCTATGGGTTTCATTTATATTTTCGGTTCTTTCATGGTGTCATGTGTGTTGCATGAGTGAGAAACACATAAGAGTTCATAAAGTCTTGCAAGCATGCTCTATCAGAACTTGATACCAATAATCAGTTAGTCCACACAGGCCTACAGGGACAGATACTCATGACACTGCTTCTGTGATTGCTTCAATATGAGAGAAAGACACATATTGGGTTGTAATTTCAAATACTAATAAAGAGTTAATTTGAGTTATCTATGACCAGCTTGTTGAATTCTCCTTAAACACACACACACACACACACACACACAAACACACACACACACTCACACTCACACACACAAAACTAAAGAAAAAAAAAACTTTGGAGAACTTTCACTTTCATCAAAACGCTCATCTCAACGAAAGAGGAAAAACAAGATGATGTCATCTCCAGCTGAGAGGCATCCTGTGATTCAGGTAATCCTTTCTTCTTCATTAAACACTAATCTCCAACTTGTTTTCAAATGTGCAGAGACACAGAACAATGTACAGGAAAAGGGTACTTCATAATCTAACTCTTGTTGGTGAATGCAAAGTTTGGTTTGTCTTAATACTGAGGATCAGACATGCTTTTTTTATTACGCCCGTGTATCTTACATGACTAATTCTTAAATCCTTGTTGCTTGTTTGCAGTAATCTGAGAATATAGTTACCACAAGAATGGATGTTATTTGTACATGCATTCATAGCTGTCCAGCAAGATTTGGATTCTAAATGACAAAAAGGAAGCTTGTAGTGAGAGGCTAATCCTTTGTCACCTTGCCTGACAAGATGGATGAAGTGGTGATCTTGCAGCTACCATCAGAGTCTTGATACAGGACAATAGTCTGTCCACCACTGGAGGAGGTCATTGACCATCTACAACAGAGTCTGAATGTCTCTGAAAAAAAAATGCAAAAAATACTGTATTCACAGCTAACTAAAAATGCATCTTGCCCTCTAGGGAAAGAAGTAAGAACATTGAATATTTGAACAACATCTGTTAGTAGAATTGTCATAGCACACTATACTTCCTCTGCACCATGATGCATGGAGAATCCTAATCAAGAAAACATAACTCAAGACTCGATATCAGGTGTCAACATGTGCTACATGTTTATGTCATCCACAGGACTGCAAAAATACTGTAGAAGTTATTAAAAATGAAAAGCTACAGAATAATTAATACAGATTTCAATAGCTTTCTTAGATCTCATTAATGTGACTACTAGTAATGACCACTCTTCAGACACTTATTCTTCCCTCTCTTTTCTTTTTTTTTTTTAGTAAACTTGGAGAGTTCAAAGTAAGAGGGAGTTCCTGCTGGGTGAAGACACTCATAAACATTTTTTAGAGCACTGACATTTCAAGTAAAACAGAACATGAAAATGGTACTGTGTTATCTGATTATCATTATCATTTACATCATTTAAATCAATCACCATTGGTATCATTATTACTACTATCACTATCACTCTCATTATCATCATCAGCAGCAGCAGCATAGTGAAATTTGAGATGCTCTACATAGAAACAAAAACATTTAAATGCATACTGAAAGGTTAATTGACAAATGATGAGAGTTTCACTAATTTCTTGAAATCATTTACTGAGATGAATTGCACCATAATGTTAGTTCAGAGGCTTCAACCATTGATTATTATTACTTTTTTTAAAGAACCAAAATTACCTGTGGTACTACAAAATGAACTTTTGAAATTTACAGAAAAGTATTGGGTTCTGAAGAGTTTAAGATATTTCTGAGGTAAACAACTATAGTTTTCCAGTGGTGTCAAAGTGTCATACATAATCATATATATGTACATATATATGTATATATAAGATAGAAATACATAGATATAAATAGATATAAATATATATATATATGTAATATATATATATATATATATATATATATATATATATATATATATATATATATAAGATAGAAATAGTTGCAGGATTAAGGAGTGCTGACCAATCATATACTGCAGCAGCTCTCTTCCTGTTCATCTAAAAGTGAGTGCCCACATCATTCTAGCAATTAATTCATACTTGTCTAAACTTACAGAAGCAGTAAACTCTCTGGTTCCTTGTTCCCTTGCAGTCATTAGCATCACTCATTTTTAGTTTGACATCAATTAATTATCCCACTATCTTCAGGGAAATTGAATAGAAACCTGTTAATGAGAATTTTTAGCTAAATTTAGAACTGATTTATAGCCACCTGAGATCAGATTTGATTAGCAATCCATAACAGGGTGTGCCATTTTAGTTACCATTCCTTGTCTAGAGTATATAAATAGAATATCACTAGAGAATGACAGTAAATGATATATATGTGCCTGTAAAAAGGTCTCATGATCTCTAGCATATCTGTAAGCTCATATGATGTACATGCAACATGTGAGATCAAATATGCTGGTATGCACTGTTTGCCAGCACTGTCTCTATGATTTAATATAAGTCTAAGAGTATGACTGTAGTCTGTATTGAAATGATACACATCACTTATAATTTACTACAACTGTTGATACACATGGATATGTTCATTTATTTAATTTTTGTTCACTTACTTAAATTTTGTTCACTTTCTCAAGTTTGTAATACACAAATATCATTCATCTTCTAAAAAAAATCAGAGTTATCGGATACCATGATTTGCAGACTGTACATCATAAGGTAGGTCTTCAAAATAAAGTGTAGAAGGAAAAAGGTTCAGAACGCAGGTCAAGGGAAAATTCGGGGTCAGTTTTCGGATCAAAGTTAGTCTGCTACAGAAAGAGTAAACTTTATGAGCACAGGAATAAAATAGATCATATTTAGGAAGTTATGAAATTGTAAAGTTTTAGCAGTTTTCACAAAACAGTACTCAAACAGTCATTTCGAATATGTAGGTGAGTGAGTTAATGATGTCATCCCTTCACAATGAGACTGTGACACTTAGTTTGCACACAAATGTTAAAATGCCCATTCTTTTTTGTTAAAATGCAATTATGCCACAGTCTCGAATCCAAACATATCTAACTTATCATTACTTTGAAGTTGTTCAGCCAGGAATTGCATTATGTTTTACACTTTACAAAAGTTACTTTTTTGTCAGTTTGTTTATTGTTTGTTTTTACACAACCAATGGAAAATTGTGAGGTGGTGACATCATCAGCTCACTCATTTGCATTCTATATCAACTGTTTGAGAATTGTTTGCAAATGTTAACAACATTTCACAATTGCATAATACCTGTATAAATTTTCTTCATACCCTATCAGGACCTACACATCAGCAAACTGTAGGCATACCGATAACATAATCTGGTGGTGTGTTATTTATTTCAGGGATGGAGGACTCAAACCACAGTTGTTCACTACTTAACATTTCACGGTAATATGGCAAATTTTCAGGAGGGTGGGGGGGGGGTGGACTCAGTACACTATTACACTATATGTTCATTCAGGTTTTATGTTTATATACTTATGTTCTTTCAGGGGGGTTTTTTGCTATGTTTTTCATGGACCTATCTTTTTTTCTTTTTTTTTTTTTGCTTTGCTTTTTATTCCGACTCATGTGAGTCATTTTATTGGTAAAATTTCTGAAGACTCAAGCGAAAGTTTACAATCCATTCTTCTTCACTGTGGTCAAATCTGTGAGGATATAATGGGATATCCTATTATCTAAGTAATCTGTGAGGTTTGACAGCTAGTACACCCTGCTTCATGTAAGAAAAGACCAGAATGCCAGAGAGATGAGATAATCACAAAAGACTAGGCTACTAACAGAAGACAAACAGCTCAGTGGCTGAAGGGATTGACTGATGGGATGGAGATCCACAGGAAGCTGCTAGCACCCTCTCAAGAAATAAAGACAGCTTAGTGGAAAACACATCCTGCTCTGACCTTCCATTTGCAATTCCCTGCAGGAAGTCCCTGTGGGAAGATTGAGGTGGAAATCCTGACAGACTGACTCGGGATGTGACAGAGAGCAAGAGACATCTACAAATATTTGTGTATTCTGGAGACAATTGAAATGATACTGTAGAAATATATGAACTTGTTTTTGCTCTTACAATAGCCTGCAACATGCAATGATTGATGCATAATTTTTGAAGTTGGGTCTTATTCTAATGAACCGTACACAAATATGATTACATATTTATGATTATAACTCTTTCGCCTCTTCCTGTTATACTTATACATTCCTCTACTTGTTATACTTAAATATGTTTTGCTTCTTTTCAAGTACAATGCCTCTCTCTATAAACTTGTCCCTTTTTTGTGTACACATCTCCCATATCAAGCCTGAAAATCATTGCAACCATCATTTTATCAAGATGTTGCTCCATGTCTTTCTTGTTGTTGTTATGTACAGGATGTTCATCACAGTTTTTGTACAGATTTCTTCAAAGGATCTGATATAAAGTTCTTCAGGCCTCCTGAGGGCACTATCAATTCCCCTTGGTCATGTAAAACATGTTTGTTCTCAGCTCTTCACTAACCTCTGGGTCTCTGCAGTCACATGGCTTCCCTTTGGTTTGGGTAGTTTGAAACCTTCTAATAACTCATCACTTTGCATGTCAGTTTTTTTCTCTTTCTTTCAGCCTGAGAATGAAAAACAGATAAATAAACTATCAGTGATAAATGCATGAAATATTGAAAAGGGTGTCCCTTTTTGTGAGATATCTAAGTATAAGAGAAGAAAACCCACTGACTTCACAGTTGCGTGTCAGTAGGTCAGAGTGAGAAAAAAATATACAACTGATTTATTGCCTTCTCGTGTATTAAACTTCAGGGAAATAAAAGGCAAAAGAAGAAGAGCGAGAAAGAGGAAAAAACGAGAGGGAGAGAGAGAGGAATGGAGGGAGAGAGAGAGAAGGGGGCAGAAAGAATGGGGAGATGAAGGCAAATCAAATGAAAGCAGGGATTGAGGTGAGAGTAGTCTCACCTCCTTGATGAAAGGAAGTTTGAGAAAACTTTGTGTGTCTGCTCCATTGTTTTGTTCATCTGTTTCTTTTGTGTGTAAGTTCCCCTTTGCTTTTCTTTGGCCATATGACCCCCACAAAAGTGACCCAAAATATATTTCTACAAAAACAAGTTTGAAATTCAATCCTTTCCCAGTTTTCCATACTTTAATAAGAGTGACACTACAAAGGTGGTACATACATTTAGGTATTGTCACAGAACAAGTTTACAAAAGTTCAGCAAAAAGAAAGGGGGGGGGGGAAAGGACATGCTGTTTTAGAATAAATACCTCCATATCACTCTTTGTCACTACTAATTATGATAATGCATTTTGAGATTCATTCCTTTGGCATCGCATTTCCTTTCTTTTTCTTTCCAAGCCACATCATGAAGAGTGCATTCTATTTAGCAAGAATATGTTCTCAACCAAAAAGTGTCATTATTATTATCATTTTTTTTTTTTTTTTGCATCATTAATGCCCATTTTCTCTAGCCTACATTACTCCGGTGCTGTTTTGCTTTGTGCAACATATTTTTAATGCAGTGTTGATATTTTCAACAATATATTCCCTTCTTTCGATCAAAAGGCCATGTATTTTTTTTTTCTGGTACAAATAAAGTCATCTATTTGGTGTTTCTATCTCTCTCTCTAACATTGTTCATATTCCTGTTATGACAGTTTGTGTATTCAGATCATTGCACATTGTGGTCAAAATTAATAACTATTTTTCATATTCATATTGATGTACAATTAAGAAATTGTTGTTTGGTTTTGATAACATTATTATCATTTTATTTCACTTACATCTCATACTCTTGGACATGATAGTTGTATTGAATGTGTTCCCTCAGAGTAGGCAACTTTGAATTAAAGTAGTAATTAAGACTAAGAAATCAATGATCATGTGTGCAAACAAGCAAATTAATTTTAATTGTTGTGACTGATTAAACATGGAAGCAGTGTCAGTAAGTCTATTGGATTTTGAAAGAAGAGATCATTGGTTTAAAACCTGCCCAGCGTGTACAAACTGTGTCACTCAAGCAATTCCAGCATATCATACGATTCGGAATATTTTCCAACTCATGCGAGGAAATGTCACAAGATGGTGAGTTTTCTCCCCTTTAAGCAAGGCCTTCATTGTATTTGAATTACAAATGATGAGTAAAAGGAAATTATCATTCCTGGTCTACTGCCTACCTTTGATGGTCTGAAGAATGAGATCCAGATCTTTTATTTCTAACAATTCCACAGACCTAGGTAGAGTTGGCTGGCTTTATTAGAAGCTGTCTATAATTTGATGTCAACATAAAGCCAGAGTTGGCAACAAGGGGTTACATGTCATTCCTTTTTCTTTACCAGGAAGCTTACCCAGGGATTAGCAGTGATCACTTCTATTCAGTTTGGACTGGGTGAAAGTACTCAGTTAATGCCTGGAGGAATCTAGAATATCTAATGAATACTCTAATAGTGACACAAAGAGTTCAAACATCTCACTTTATTGATCATGAGTTCTAGTGTCTCTCTCACTGTTGTATTCCATCTTTTTGCTGTCTTTGTTACTTCCTTTCCTGTCTTTGGTGCTTCCTTTCATCTTTTGTTCTGTTCTTACTGTGCAATAAAAAAGGAATGAGGAAAGCAGAAAATCAATAACTCCCTTCAGATAATAATATGTGTTCAGTTGTCTGATGGATAGAATGAGTGGGAAAATATTCCATCAAGTTATTTCATTTGAAAATGGAGCGAGGAAAAAAGAAATGGATTGACAAGGAAATGACATTTGCACTTTTGCCTTCTTCTGATCAGTGAGCAAGTATTGAAGCTTGTACAATCAGAGAATTCCTAATCTTTGTTCTTCAGACTGTCAGAGTAATATGGTTAGGGAGGGAACATCAGAAAGTTCCATCAAAGCCTTTGACATGCCATGGGTGACTTTACTCTAATCTATTGAGAAAGAAATTCACATAATTTCATAGCAACCCCCCCCCCAAAAAAAAAAAAAAAGCTTCACACTATGGGGGGGGGGGGGGGGGACACATTTCTCCTCACCCTCTTGCTCACTTCACTATCTTGCACAATCTACCTCTTATTCATTTACAAATATATATTTCTGAGCAAGGAATATGTACAATATGTATACCTTATATGTGCCCTGACTTATCCTGATTTATGTTACAGACATCTAGAGGACATCTTGAAGTATTCCAGACCGACTGTCTTTCAGTACAGCAGTCACAAGAAAGATATAAATCACCAATCAATCATTAGCTGAGAAAATTAGAGGGATTTTCACACCATACACAGTCCAAAATACAAAGGGATAATTTTCTTGTTTTGTTTTTTGTTTTCCACCAAAGTGCAACTGGGAAAACATTCCATCAGTTTCTGAATTCTTACTTGATCAAATTAATTACTAAGTTGAAATGAACATAATTTAGCTTGACTTTACTTAACATTTGATAAAGCTCTATAGGAAAGTGGGATACTTAATTTTTAGTTTTAATGTATGTTTGTAACATGTGTATATAACACTGTCTGTTCAGTGATGTTTTCTTTGAGTGCACGCAGCTCTTCCAGCATGAACCATGCCACTGCTTTGCAACTAGACTATAGCATGGGTCAGGTTATCTGAGCTACCATGGCAACCAGGTCATGTGCCTTACATGAGGTCATAGTGTGTCTGTGTCTGTGTGGTGTCACCTGTCCTATTTATGCAGGAATAAGACACCAGAGGGTCTCCTATGTTGAGACTCCAGAGCTCTACCTGATCCTCCCTGCTCAGACAAAGCTCCACCTGCCTACCACATGTGTCTCCCTTCCCATCATGCTCTCTCCTCCTCCTCTCCTCCCTTCTTCTCAATTGTACTTTGATCTCACCTTTAGTCTAACATTTCACTCTCCTTCTAAAGTTTGTAAAAGAGTCACTGCCCGCCAAAACTATGAATTACTCTCAATATCACTTCTCTTGCCACTCAGAAGTAGGCAATATCAGCTTTTCTTGCAGAGTTTTTTTTTTCCTTCTTTTCGATATATTGCAAAAGAGGTATAGTTATTGCAACTGATTGACAAATTGCCCTACATCGACGTAAATAAGCACTGAATTGATCAGTGTTTTTTAGTAGTAGCCATGATAAAAAATCATGGGCGTACATACTCGAGCAGGATTCGAACCTACGACCTCCTGATCACCGGACAGGCGTCATCTCCGTTGCTTATTTACGTCGATGTAGGGTAATTTGTCAATCAGTTGCAATGAAAACATCTCGACGGAAGAAATTCATGAATTTGAATAACAAAGCAGTACCCGCTGCATGCTATAAGGATTAGAACCAACACTTGCTGTCGGGCGAAAGCTCGGTGGTCTAGTGGAGATGATGCCTGTCCGGTGATCAGGAGGTCGTAGGTTCGAATCCTGCTCGAGTATGTACGCCCATGATTTTTTATCATGGCTACTACTAAAAAACACTGATCAATTCAGTGCTTATTTACGTCGATGTAGGGCAATTTGTCAATCAGTTGCAATGAAAACATCTCGACGGAAGAAATTCATGAATTTGAATAACAAAGCAGTACCCGCTGCATGCTATAAGGATTAGAACCAACACTTGCTGTCGGGCGAAAGCTCGGTGGTCTAGTGGAGATGACGCCTGTCCGGTGATCAGGAGGTCGTAGGTTCGAATCCTGCTCGAGTATGTACGCCCATGATTTTTTATCATGGCTACTACTAAAAAACACTGATCAATTCAGTGCTTATTTACGTCGATGTAGGGCAATTTGTCAATCAGTTGCAATGAAAACATCTCGACGGAAGAAATTCATGAGGTATAGTTATTGTTAAAGAAAAGATGTCTGAAAATGGATCATGTAGTAGGTGTTCAGAATTTTCAAGTTTGGTTCTTAAAGATCCAATTCATAATGTCGGTACAGTTTACATACATATTCATACCTATATACACAACACATACAGTTGCAGATATGTAGTTTCATCTTAATAATGAATACAATTGCATCTATTATTTCCTTGATATTTGGGAACAGATAGACAAACAAAATTCTTGTCTACAAGACTATAGTATTGGCATGTTGATATATAAAGAAACACTCAGACAAATGACAGAAATCTGAGCTATGTTGTAAACTTGTAAATACATGATGTATGACCTGGCCTACATCACAAAACCAACAAAAAGTTGCCCGACATGGATTTAAACTTAAGAGCAGATTCTAAAATGATACATAACTCAATTCAAATGGACTCTCCTAACCTATCTAAATATTAGAAAGAAAGCACAAATAATGGAAAAGTGTGTACTGCAAAAAAAAAAAGGGGGGGGGGGTTCAAAGTGTCGGGTCTATTCAAGCCCTTAATCTTCTAGGGAGCTGTGCTGTGTGCAATGAATGTGACAAATACATGATGTAAAACTTTACATCAACAACAATGAAGTCATTAGCAGATTAAGCTGGAAGCGATTATGGTCTACTGACACTTTCGCTCCATGACTAATATAAACTTTCAAAGCAGTGGCATCATCCTTTGAAAAGTTATTACAGTTGAAAGTGAAGAGTCTATAAAAGGTTCTTAAGAAATGAAAAGGAGACTTTAAGACAAACTTAATCACACTATTCTACAAAAAAGACTAGACTAGATACAACAATCTGGATATATGAAAGAAAGATATTATTCTGAGGGGTGAAGGTTCAGGTGTGAGTTTCTTTAATTTGTCTCCCTCTACAAATTAAATTGTTTTTTTTTTTATACAGATCAGAAGTTGCAATCTTAAAGGACAGGTTCACCTTCATTAACATAAGGATTGAGAGAACGTAGCAATATTAGTAGAACACATCATTGAAAGTTTGAGGAAAATCGGACAATCCATTCAAAAGTTATGAATTTTTGAAGTTTTTGTGCAGTCACCGCTGGATGAGAAGACTACTGCAGTGTATGATGTCACATGCGTACAACAATATAAGGAAAATATGAAGAGAATTTCACAAAATTTCATCTTTTGAAAAAAGAACACATTCCCTTGACTCATTACTGACATATGTTGTGGGTAATAATATTCCCATTGCCTTTAGAAAGAGGCAAGTCAAGTGCTCTTTTATTATGCAAAAAAAAGTGAAAATATGATGAATTTTCTTTACATTTTCTTTATACTGTTGCACTCATATGACATCATGAGCCTTAATAGTCTCCTCATCCAGCGGTTCCAACACAAAGGTTTTAAAAATTCATAAGTTTTGCATCGATTGTCCAATTTTCCTCAAACTTTCACTGATGTGTTCTACTAATATTGCTGCATTCTCTCAATCCTTATATTAATGAAGGTGAACTTGTCCTTTAACAAATTTAATTTGTAGAGAGAGACAAAGTGAAGAAACTCACACCTGAGCATGCTGAACATGAATATAATACTATCCCACCATTCAAAGTTCATCTGGGTATTTCTTAAATCCATGTCATTATCGTATATTGGTTGTAGAATAATATAGTCCTATTTAGCCGTTTTAGGACACGGATGTCTGTTCTGCGAAATGTGTGATATTCTCTTGTCTTTTATTACTGCTGCTCTCTCATTTTTCCTGTTTAAGTCACATTCTCTAGCATTAATATTCCCCTGTTTTTAGTAATATCTATTTGATATCTATGATAATCATCTTTCTTCCACATTGACTGCTAGCAGTTCATACTGTGTTGCAATTAACATTGGCAGATCCAAAGGGGGCGCACTGTGTATGCACCCCCTCTTTATTTGTTGTTAAAACAAAAGAAATGAATAGAAAAAAAAAGAAACAAAGGAGATGAAACCTGGAAGTAGCACCAGAAATACTGTGTGCACCCTGATTACAGAGTATCAATCTGCTCTTTTTTTCTGCAACAATATTAACTAGCTCACTCTGAAGGAACAAAAATATAATCCTATTGCTGCTACGTGTATTATAAAAGTCATTTCTCTTCGCTTCTCTCAGGATAATGTGTGTTGAATTGCCTACTTTCTCTGATGTGAAAGAAGTGACTCGCACTATTTTTCTATTAAAGTATTAGTGTGTGCTCATTTGCTCATTAAAGTCAGCATGAAGCCATCAAACCTTTTTCTTTGAATACCAGACCCCCTGTTTCTGACAGAGAGCTGTCTTAAGATCATCATTAGAGTCTGATTAGGCAACTATGCTGAGGGCGAGACTGAAGAATGAAAGGAAAAACTCAGGATGCAGCAAAGACATCTAGTGGATCATCACATCACATGTTAGCAGATGAGATTTGAGGCATGTGGGGAGGATTTACAAGTTTGCCTTGGTATTTCAGCAGCCAAGGTGAACGGGAAGTTGTGATGGGCTGCTGGGTATTACACACAAATATGAAACAGATAAATCCCCTTGATACATCCAAGCCTTTTTTTTTCTGTTTTTCTGAAGGATCATCGTTACTAGTATCTCATCTCCTGTGATATTTCAAATTCATTTCTCTTTAAATTCTCATCTTCCATGCATACCCTTGATCTGGCAAATATAAAACTGATTATAATCATTAAAGGCATAATTTACCATTTGCAGATGAAAGCATTAGTGCTTTAAAATAGTTCTAAAATGTGAGTTAGGGATAGAAACAACCACTGTCAAAATTTGAATCCGTATAATCGATGTTAAGTGTTGTTAAATACACAAAATGTGAACAATAGTTATAATAAAAATGTTTCCAGACTAAACCGTATACAGTTACGGTTTACTGAGAAAAACCCTGATATCTCCTTATATTTTAGGTTTTATTGCAAATATTTCATATGGTAGGATGTTTTTGATACAACAGACCTACACATATGCATCAAATGTGATATTTTGAACATTTTTGAAATCACTGCTCCAAAAGGTAAAATGGACCTTTAAGACTCCTCTGTTCTGCCTATTGTTTGCTGTTCTCTCTTCAATTTAGGTTTTCTCTCATTGTTCTAGCCTGTGTCTTAGTTTTTGTACAACGTGCTTGTAGTCCTGCACTTTCTTCTCTCTCTTCTCTGCACTGTATGCATGGTAACATGTATGACAATTTCTGTAGATATCAGTTTGAAAAAAAAAAAACTCTTTTTTCTTCTCCTTTTTTTCTCTTTCCTCCTATTCTTTTTGAGTTCATCTTGTGATATGTTGAAAAAAATCTTATCACTCTTTCCTAGCAAGCTATGATGGTATCCCAAGGGTCTTTCTGTTCATGTTTTGTGTGTGATGATAGAGTTTGTGGGAAGAGTTTAGAATTCATTCCCAGGAAATGTTTGATTTCCCTTCTTATTCTCTGTGCCAAGCATGTACTATTCTCTGAGAAGCACTTCCCTTACAGATAGAGATTTGCCAAACCTCTTTACATTAACTTTTTGCCCACATAACTTTAAAGTTGAATGGGGAAAATATCATGATTTATTCATCATTTTTTATGTATAGTGAGAGAAGAACATAAACATAGCCTGCAATGTGTCATAATGACCATATATATATATATATATATATATATATATATATATATATATATATACAAAGAATCAGAGTAAGTACAATTTAAATTCATTTGACATATAATTTCAATATTCATATATGTGAACAAGAAATAACATTTCAAGACATAAAAAGTGTCCCTTTAAGCAAAAATCATGAAAATGATTTTCATCCAAATCATATCAACATCTGGCTGAAATCAGCTGCAACACATACAATGGGTGCTTGGGAATATCACATGCTCAGAGTATCAGTGCTATTGAAAACACTTATTGTTGTTGTGTGTATTTTTTTTCACTTGATATCTTTGGGGTTGAGTGTAAGAATGACAGATAGAAGTTGATGAATTGCATGAGTCTCATGATTGTTGCGTGAGAGTAACAATCCTCATGATATTCATATTAATGCTGCTAGCAAACTATAACTCTGATATATTTTTGTTCTATGAAATACAACATCTTGGTGAGACCCAGAATGACTCAGTATGATATGCTGGTAATGATAAATCATAAGGCTGCACACAACATAGCTTAGGTTGCATTGTTATCTTGGTGCATTTATTCAATGCAGCACTCTCCTGTAGTCTCATAAACTTCCTCTATTTTTAAAGGGAACCAATCAGCAGATGTTGTTGTTCTTTGATTGAATCAATCTCCATTTGCTACCCATGGCTGTACATTTGAAAATGATGCTTAATGCAGGCCTGCTTGAACAGAATTGTCCATCAGTAAATATGCACATGGAAGTTTTTAAAGAATGAATCCTAAAGGTGTACACGAGGAAGTTGGCCAAAAAGAGTCTGTAAACAGCTCAATCCTCTTCTCTGAATTGGGCCACTTGCAATAAAGCCTGCTGTGTGAGCATTTCAAATGTGCTACAGGCAATTTCAAAATATATTCCAAGTTGGGCCAATCCTGACAATAGGCCTAAACTCCCTGTAATACATCAGTCCCTTCATTTAAATTGCCTTATTATTGATGAAAATTTATATCAGAATTTTTCCATGGATGCCAACAATACATCACCTATGTCAAGCTCTGTCTGTCTCTTACCATTATAGTTTGTTGCATCTTTTTGAGAGCCTTGTGTTGTGTGAGTACACAGATTAATAAGAACAAAATGGTAAGAATTTAGTTTTTGTGTATATAATGTTACATTGTATGCCTATTTTATATGTTATTGATTTGTAACTTGTTGCCAAAAGCGTATCCTTTCCTCGTTGTTGTTTACTTGGTGTTTTTTTTTTTTTTACATTTTCTACACTCATGTAGTATCAAGGATGTAGAAGATTTTTTCTTTCTCATAAAGTCATTTATCCTATTAGTTCTCTACTTCATTGAATATGACTCAACATGCATCCATTTTTATTCATCTAAATAACAGACTGGCCTATCTTCAAGGTGGAAAACTTTTTTTCTACCCAAAATGAGACACAATTATGCATTTGTCCTTAGATATAAATTTACATACCAGGGTCCCATTGCATAAAAGTTGAGATTAAACATAAGTCTCTGAATTCTCAATTGTAATTTTCTGACTTATGTTTGATTCCGTCTTTTTGTGCAACAGGGTCCAGTATCTGTTTCAGAGAGTTCTGACAGATGAAGATTACAGTCACAAGACTTGCACAACCAAAATTGAGGTGTGCAATGAAGAATTTTGAAAGTAATCCAGACATGTTGGGGCAGCAAGAGGAGGAGACAAGTTTCAATCACTTCTTATAATCCTATCATGATTTGGTGCTGAAACAGACACATCAGGTGTTTCAGCATTCGAGAGCCTATCTGATTCACACTTCAGTCTACAAATGTGCCAACGATGTCAGCTTGACAAGGTCATGAGTCATACCTACTTCTGATTAAATGAATTAAATCCTGGATTCAGTTTATCATCCAACACTTTGTCATTACTGGCGGCTTCTAAACTTTGTGAAATAAGGCCATATTACATAAAGGACAAATCTCTTATGCTTGACGCAATCAACGTGCAGGTTACATGGTCATGTATATCATATTGTGAAATACAAACATCTAATGTGAGTCATTTAGAAAGATCTCGAGTAGGATGGATCCAGTGTTCCTCTGCTGACTTGCCAGCTTCTGAAAGCTTTATCAGCATGTATACTTGAAATGAAGAATGGTAGTGAATTGACTTTTAAATTTGATTCACTGAGATGTATTGTCTTCATTGACATTTAAGATCCTTGCCACCCTGTCATGATGGAATCCATCAGAATCTGTTTATTCCTTTATTTTTCTCGTTTTTTTGTTACTATCATAAAAAAGGGACTGAGTATGAATACGATGCAAGCTGTTGGATAACACATCATAGAAGACAGTTTCTATTTTCTATATTAGACAGATAAAAGATTTGAGACTCATTTTTCTTCTCATTATCTGAATCTTTCAAATATCCTCCCCCCCCCCCCCCCAAACACCGCTCCATTACTCTTGGGTTTCACAGATTTAGGAATGGATCCTTTTGAGCCGCTGGGAGCAGAGATGATCCTCATTCTGATTTCTGCTCTGATCATAAGTAGTACTTACCATGACATTACAAAAAATTGTGCCAACTTGTCATCACGAACTATAAGACAAAATTCACACATGTCATTTGCACATCAAAATCCATGCATATAAATGACTCACTTAATTCTACACTGCCATGCCAACAAATGCGACAAATACAACAAAAGAACCACAAGTCTCATTACATTTCCTGCCTATGCCACATGCATGAAGAACTCAGATGTGGCTTTTCATGATAAGGCAAGAAATAGAATATACATTTTTATTTCAAAATATCATTTTGAGGACTGCATGGCATGCAGTAATGTGCAGAAAGCTTGCAGTGACTTCAATGACTTAGATTTATTTTGCATTAAGTTACTGTTGGATTACCTCAACATAGGGTTATAGGCAAAAGGCTGGAATACAGGCCAGAGTTTATCAGACAGACATATCTCTGTCACAACAAAAGGAAAGTTGGTTGATGTTCATTATTCTAAAGGTTTCTTAATCTGAATATGAAATAAAGTTCTTATTTTGAAGGTTTATTATTCCGAAACACAGGAATTCCCCATATCTATAAGATGCTTCATTTATCTGGAAATGAAAAAGCAGTTTGTTAATCTGGACATTTGTGGAGTTATCCCAAAGGTTCTTAATTCCAAAAAGAAGTAAGGTCTGTTATTATGAAGGTTTGTTGTTCTAAAAATGAAAAAGGTTCGTTATTCTGAAAGGTTCATCAATTCAAAAATGAAACACAACATCATAAATTCAAAAAAAAAAAAAAGATGCATGTTGAACATGAGACATTAAAAATTATGAACCTTTGAAACTGCAAAGCTTTCGAATTATGAACCTTCAGAGTAATGAACCGTAACCAGGAAATTAAGACTCTGGTCACGCACTATTGTCTTCTATAGGCCTACTCCATGCAACAACTGGAATACAAAAAGTGTCATGGTTGTACTTTGTCTCTATGTACTAAAATGTGCAGAATATTTCTGTTATTTTTGTGTATGTATGTGTGTGTGTGTGTGTGTGTGCGTGTGATATGAATTATTAGGTTATATATGTTATGCTACACAGTAATATCAAATTGAATTGATGTTTTTGGTATTATTTGAATGGAAGTGAATAAATATCATAAAAAGTCATGTCATTCCTCATTAGATATCAATATGACACATTTGTAGACATTGCATAAGTAGATTTACCAAGGCCATTGCCATTGTCTTTCCAAGTTAAAGAGTCGAATTAACTGAGTAAGTAAAACTCAAACTTAGATGTCATCAAACTTTTGTCTCCTTTACAATTCCCTCAAACTGATTCCACAAGGGTCAGGGTTTATCTGCATATTTTTCTGCACTCTCAGACTTAGTCTATCAACAACCCTTACTTTCTTGTCACTTCTTGCCTGTCAACACCCCTGGTAACTCTGATATTATCAGTGTTTTATTTCCATGTTCCATATAACACCTGCAGTGAATCAGTTGGAGGAGAGAACATTTGAAAATACATTTAGTTGTTAGCTATGGTACCACATATAACAGCAGGCATTGATGTCTATGGTATATCATAATTAAAAAAAAAAAAAAAAAAAGCCCATTACACTACAGTAGTTTCGTTTGCATTCATCACGGCCGACACCACAGTTTAAAAAGTGTGGGGGGGGGGGGGGGGCAGTTTATATTTCTGATGCCACTTCCAGGTTTCATCAGCTAACAAGCAAAAAAGAAAAAAAAAAGTCTTATCCATCCACGCTCCCACTAAGGTTTCGTTGGCGGTGCTGTGGTGCAATTTGCAATCAAAGCCTTAACCACATTCTCTTTTTTTCTAGTGCCACTTGGGGGGGGGGGGGGGCAAAAGTGGTTACATGTACCCTATGTATTCCTATGTATCATGAAAAAAAAGGGGCCCAAGCACCCCCCCTCCCCCTTGACATCACTGGATAAGAAGACTACAGCAAATCATGATGTCACACATGGGCAAGGATTTGAAGAAATTTCTATAAACTAAAGTAATTTACAAAAACAATACATATAATGTCCACTTGTTACTGGCATATTCTCCCTGCCTTTCAAAAAATGTGAGTTAAGTGGTTTTCCTTTTTGTCATTATGCTAGAAAAAATGAAAATAACTTGAATTCTCCTTATTTTTTTCTTTATATCGCTGTCGATGTGTGACATCACAACTTCTTGTCATAAAATGTCCTATTTGGACTTCATGGAAGATCTACAACTCATGTGAAAGGTATATAGGTCAGGTAATGTTAGTAGTAACAAGGGATTTCTCAAAACTGAATTCATTACCATGGAAATTTAGTGTCTCTATTACAAAGTCTATGGGGACTGGAGAATTCAATGGGAAGGGAATTACCCTTGTATGTTTCCAAAAACAAACTTTTCTATTCTCATGTTTTGAGCTGAATTTGTCTCCTGTGTGATGACACAAAATGCATCAATAATTGCCAGAATGACTGCTGGAATCTCAAGACATGTTCATCGCAAAGAGCTTCGTCAACGACTTTGTCAAAGAGTACATATAAACTTTTCTAGTAAATTTCTACTACTTTGTGAAAATAAGGAGATTATTAAGAAGGCCATGTTGTATGGGTTAACTGACAGACAAAACAAGTCCCACTCATGGGCAGATACTGTGAAGGGTGATGTAAAGGACAGTCTTGTCTGAGAGGGGAAATAAAGTTCACAGCAGGTCAAGTGAGGTTCTAGGGTGGAGGATTCCTGCATCCTAGCAACAGGAAATCAAGTGATTTCATCACTGCTGTATCATGTTACTTTATGCATCTCAAATTTGACCCAGCTTTTAGAACAGGACATATCAAGTTTGTTGTTAAATTCTTGTATCTCTTTGCTCTCCTACAACATGTTGCATTATCTTTGTACACATGTCATGTCGTTTTCCTGCCATTTTACTCATATCCCAACTTGCAAACAACTTCCATAAATTGATAAAAAAATGGGCCTTATTTTGTTCAGTTTTCAGATGATGTAAAATCAGAATAATGCCAGGCCTATTTTCTGTATTTCCATCAAGACATGTTTCCATGTAAACATCAATAATTTTTGTAATTTCAGTGTTCCTCATTTGGTTTTGAATCCTTTTCTTGTGAGATGAGCAACCAAACAAATGAGTTTGATTGGTTTGTTTAATATTATCAAGAAAAATAGTCTGATTTTATTTAGTCAATATACATGACAAGACTGCAAAACCAGCAAACTGACAAGCAGCAGCAGCAAAGGACATCAGTTCAGACCACTGAAAATGATAAACAAGGATATCCTTTAACAACCACACTTGTTCAGGCTATAAAAAACAAACACATATAACGTCAGCACAAGAGATAGATAGACAGCTATAGATAGATAGATGGAGAGAGAGAGAGAGAGAGGGAGGGAGAGAAAGAATGAGAGGAATGGGGAGAGTCAGTAAGAAAGGGAGAGGGGTTGGAAAGTATGAAGTGTGAATCACAGCAAACATAAGCACTCTGACTTACAGTAGAATGTCAGAATTGTCAAAATAATTTGCATGGACACATCAACATTGTTCACAAATCATAAAACAAGGTTAATCTTTGGTATATGAAAGCCTAAATATCAGAGGATATATATATTTTAAGGAAGGAATTAGGACCCAAACAAAATTGTCTAAAAGGTATAATATCATTAACAGCTGTGTACAACTTCCTGTGCTACAGAATCTTCTTCATGGCAGTATAATGCTGCTTTATGTCATAACCTGCACTGTGGACACAGGCATTCCTGCATTTTTCCCAATTGGAAACAAAAGAAGATTCTCCAAAGCTGCCTGTTGTTGTGAAGTATCATCAAAATAGAGCTGTCTGATTAACACACCAGCATGTCTACTTTACAAGACCTTAACATGCAGTGTAGCAATGTCAAGATAAGTACATGTAAAATTACATAGACTTATGTTGTATTCATATAGCACATGAGTGACACAAAATGTAACACAATATGTGTATTGATCAAGTGTTGGAGAACATGCATGATACACTGTTTGGAGTGGATAAAGCTGTATTGACTAGAAATGACTTAACATGATGATGCAAAACAAAGAAAACCTCTTATGATAAGGAACCTTCAACAATGAACTAAGAAGAAGGCTCCCAACCTTCTCTACACTGATATCTTCCCTTAGAATTAAACTTCTACACCCCCTTTCTCTTCACCACGGCCCCATGTGCTGATGGAAGATTCTTGGGTGCAGAGATTCTCAGAGTTATCTGATCATTCACCATCATGACTGTATTGTGGAAGAGACATAGGGGTATGTCTACATGCAGACATCACATCTTACATCACTGCAGCTGTGTGTGAGTAAGGTGATGTCAACAGCTGATATTCAGCTTCTCATTCACACGCAATTCAATCCACATTGTGACTACCTCACGTTTGTTCGTTTTTTTCTTAATCACTGACATACATTATTCTTAGTCATTCTTTCATGCTAAAAACTATAAATGATTCCAAAACACAGAGCTTTTACATTTAAGAGACAAATGTTCTATAACCAATATTTTATCTGGGAGCATCTACATATATCAGAAAAGACCAAACAAGGAAGTTCCTTCTTATTCATATCCAAGATTTGATTAAGAATGGATTCTACAGCAAAAGCAAATAAACAAACAATATTAGTAATTGACTACTGAACATGTACAGTGTTAATAGATATTTTACAAATGATGGCATACATTTAATGAAATAAACAGAATGTTCTATCTAGATGGTTTCAATTTAATCTTCAAAATATAGCATTTGTGACCTTTAGGTTTAAAACATTATATTTATTTCCACAGCTAAGATCATCACGACTCTGTATCTTAATTGATAAGAAAAAATGAAATAAGAAGAGCGAAGGAGGAATAAAGTGAAATGCATTCTACCCCTCACAGAACAAAGATAGTGTAGTGACGCCTGGTGTACACGGGTAGTGCTGCTGGAAGGGTGGTGAATGGATGTGTTATCGAGAGCTATCTCTTACAAGAGAATACCAGCAGGGAGAGAAGGAGGAATAGGAGAAAGTGGGTAAGATAGGGGCACAGGATGATATTACTACGTAGGTAGGTATTTGAAGTCATCATCTCTATCACTAGGCCTATGACATCACTCTCACTCAACCTGTCTTCAACCTTCTCATCCATGGAGTCAAGTATCTCTTCTTATCATATTTTACCTCTACTTCATCCTAATGTCATACTAAACATGTATTCATCCCCTGAACTTTAGGCCTACTGACACTCTCCTATGATGAATATCATATTTGTAGGCTTTGTGGATTCTGTATTGCATATTATGTGCCATATGTAATGCAAAAGGAAAGAAAGCAAATTTGAAGTATTTGCGGTGACACCATGTGTATGCAGTCCTTAACCGGATCGTAGTTTGGAAGAAGAGCTTAGAAAGAGGAGAAACGAAGAGGGAAGCGACATATGGGGGTTGTGAGGAGGGCAAAAAGTGAAGAGTGGGAGACAGTAATGGGCTGGAAGTTGAAGTTGCACTAGTGGAGACAGTAGAGAAAGGAACACAGAGAGTGGTAAGGAAGAATAGTGTGAGAATCAGGTAAGATGTTCGGACATCGTTAGAAGGGGAAAGATGAAATAGAAGGGAAGAGGAAGAGGAAGGAGTTGAATGTTGGAGAATCATGGAGATAGGGGAGAGCAGTGAAGATTCATGAAACCAAGAGGAGAACGAAGTCGGCGAACAGTGTGGCTATGGAATGCGAATGAATGGAGAAAGGACGATTAACAGAAATAAGGAGGGGTAAGTAGAGGAGAGGTGAAAATATGCGGAGAGAAGGGAGAGAGAGAGGGGGGGGGGGGGGCAATGAAAAGAAGAAGAAAAGAACAAATTGAAATTCAAGACGTAAATTAGAGGGAGCTAGTGTAGATCCTAGAATTAAATGCTGCTGCGGAAAAGAAAAATAAATGGAGAGGAAATTGATGACAGTTAAATCCTGAAAAGGTTCCTGTGGGAGAAATGCAAAAATGAGAAATTAAAATAAGGTTAAAGTGTAGACCTGAGGAGAGAAGACAAGAGAAATAACCTGTAAAGAAATGTGTAAATTAAAACTAGTGGTCCTGAAAAGGACCGTTGGGTTGTATGGAAGGAAGAAATAAAAAGAAAAGAAGAAAGAAGCGAACAGAACAGAAAGAAAAGAAAAGAAAAGTAGTGTAGAAACAGACAAAAGTGTAAGAGAGAGAGAGAGAGAGGAAAGAGAAATGAAACACTGAGTAAAGGTACACAGCTAGTGAAAGTAGAACAAGAATCACCATTCAAACCTTCAAACAACACATAAATTTGAAGTAATGCTGATGAATTTGACACTTGACTCAAAGTTGGACCCACATACACAAGGTTTTCAATTAATGAAATGTTTCACCTAAGTTCCTTGAATAAATAATCTATTGAAATGAAAATAAAATAGAAATTGTTATTTTGTGTATGTCAATTAAATATGACCATATTGCACGACACCTGGTCCCAGAATATAAGTATTCAAACCACTGATGGGGCTAGCCTGGGTAAAGAATACTAAAGAGTTTACTGTATTACCTACAACATGTCTTGATAGTGATGTTGATACCTTCAGGAAAGAATTTGTATTAGTCTCTCTGCTTGACTAAACCTGTCAGAAATCTGTACAGGTCACCCTAGTTGGAAAGCAGCCATGTTTTTTTTTTTTGTTTGTTTGTTTTTTTTTTTTTTTTTTTTTTTTTTTTTTTTTTGGGGGGGGGGTGGGGGGAATTGTCTGATTGGCTCCTTTTCTTCAGTTTACACTATCTTCCCAACACTTTTCACCAATTATGTCATAATCTCTGCTCCTGACCCCAGGAAATATCTCAATTTGTAATTACTTCCTGCTAAGAAATTTTCAGAGGACCTGCCAAGGTGCTGCAAAGTGACTTTCCCTAAAGGCCAAAGCAACACATACTTACATTAAATTCTTGTTCACTATGTGAATAGTTTGAGCAAGTTGGACAATTTAACACATTCTCACTTATTTCTGCTAAATCTTCACGATGATAAGAGCTTCAGTCATATATCTAATTAAGATTCATCAATTAAACTTTTCCAACAAGCAAAATGAAGATTGACCCATTGGACACTATACACTATACCACAGTATCATTGTGATCTGCTCCCAAAGTTTGGTCGATCGAAGTATGGTAGAAGACTACACTAATAATTGAATAACTTCTTACAGGACTCATATCTAATACATTGCTTGTACAGTATATGTGATATTTTTATATATTGAGCTCATTGTGTGTGTGTGTGTGTGTGTGTGTGTGTGTGTGTGTGTGTGTGCAATATTTCTTATGTTTATAGTGTTTACATGTGCCTGGGTAATATAGAGTTGGTGATTAACTCTATTCAATATCTCAGTATTGTTTGTTCTTTGTTCCAATTGTGGATGTTGCTCTTTCCTTGTTGTTTGGTTCTGCTGCTTAATATGTTTGTTTCTCTTATGACTATACTGTATGGCTTGCTGAAGAACAACAAAAGTGAATATCTTTGAATAGTCACAATGTAAGCATAAATTGGTAATAGCTTGAAACCATTTTTGGTGACCTCTTTAAAAGATGGAGACAATAGCTTTGATTCTGGTTGTCCAGTAAGTCATCATGTCACATATAAATTATTCATTGTATAAGCACAATATAAACTGTGTGAATTTTGTTCATCACACAGTGAAGTCATGAAAATGAGGTGAAAAGGGATTTTGAGCAGTCATGATGACTTCTTGTTATTATCTCCTACTGCGCTCAAATGTCGCACTCTATTTTGATTAAACAAAGAAAAAAAATCTTAAAATCACAATTTACTTATCTCTTAGCACTTTGTTAATGTGATGTTGTTGTCATGTTGATAACCTCTGTAATATATTGTTGTATACTGGAATTTACTATTTGTAAGATCATGCATTAAAATCACTTGCTACAGTAATGATAAAACTAGAGCATATCACAAAATGCCACAATGAAGATTGAAAGGTTAAATTAGCTATGTAGTTGTAAAACGGATGACAATAGATTGTCTGCCATATGTTGTGTAGAAGTCTTCTTCTACATACTTAGGTCCTCAAAATAACACACAAGGGGACTTTTAGCAAGGATTAATACACCAAATGATACAGATGTTGGTATAACCATAAAACCTGTACTGCCATCAGTCTCATGTGCCTATATTCATCTATTAGTCCAAATTTTTGCTCTTTTTGACTAATTTCTAAGCTCTGGCAACAGAGAAATCATATTTATGCATGCTGTAATTTGCTTTATTGTCTGCATGCATGATTTAATTTGTCAAATATCTGACTTTAGTGTCTGTTTTTTCTCAGCATTGTGCATTATGACGGTTATTAGTTGCTGGCCGTGATGGGTAAGTGTGATTAGATCAGTGAGGAGTTGATTACATTGATTAATTCATATTGTTATGTGGATCAAAAATAGATTTTTCTTTCTTTTTTTTTTTTTGAATGAGATGAAAAGCCCAAAAGCCTGCTATTTGTCTCATGTGCAGTATTATTTCTTGTATGGGTTAGCAATTTACAAATTCCCAACATTCCCAGCATACCATTTTATCATGCATTATAAGTATGTAGGCTACACTTTGAACTTATCCCCAAATGAAAAAAATTGTGGGGGGCACATTTACAAAATTAAAGGGGGGTGCTTGCACCCCTCCCCCATTTTTTTTCTTTTTCTTTTGTTTCAACAAAAAAATGAAAGGGGGGGGGGCGTGCGCCCAGTGCGGTCCTCCCTGGATCCACCACTGCTACTCATGATTACTTTCATGACATACTGTAAAATGAAGCAAATATGGGAGAAAAGTTTCATTCAAGTTGACATAAACTAAACTTGGAGTCAAAAGGGGCCTGAGCTTTCAATCATAGCAGAAACTTCATCACAGGCAAACTGACAAAGATTAAGCAGTTAACCATGACTAGAATTACTCTGTGTGTGTGAATGTAGGTTTCAAGTCTATCCCAGTAAAACATCAATCACACATAAACTGCAGGAACATCATTGTCTAAATGAGTTGTTGTTATAATATGGTAGTTAGCTACAGATGCATGATATACAGGCAATGACTTTCATGACCAAGACATGTTTTGATTCATGATGTCAGAGTTCTGATTCAGATTCAATGTACTAAACTGAGATGTGTGTGCCAAATTTTCGTACTCACACCCGACTGTTGAGGGGCCCTGGAGTCTCTCTAGGCAGCTCTGTCTGCTCTCTGTCACACACCAGACTACATCAATAAATATCATCACTTGTTGATCATGCAGCAGGCAAATCAAATTTCTCTCTAGGTTCCTAATACCTTGTGACAGGTGTAAGAGACTAGATGTTGTAAAGTTATCTCTGTGTGACCTGCACACTGCTTCATGAGTGGTAAGTGCTTCCTTGAATAGAAGGCATTACCAACAATCTGATTTTTTCCACCCATTAACTGTCCTTGTCAAGTGATTCTTTTATAAACTTGTTCATTATGTGTTCAGTATATCACTATGTCCTCCAGTTATCAATTAAATGCATGTGATTCCCTTTGTGGAGCATGTTTGATAATAATATTGGATTTGCTTTGAAAAGGTATGGCAAATCAGAAATAGGGAACATTAACCTGAACCCCATTGCTATCAGTTTTTTTTTTTTTTTTTTATGACTCATCATTGATCTAGGACCTATTCCCTGTACTTGAAGAAGTTAATTTCATCTCTAGAATTAGATGATGTTGACAGATATGAGTGAAATGAAAGTTAATTAACAGCAGCTCATGTTCCTGATTGATTTCCTTAGCTATTGGTGAATGTACTTGATGTGCTTGATGAGGAATAAAAATCTTTGTCTGTAGGCAGTCTTTTCCACATCCAAGCCAAGTCGTCTGATGTAATATAGACCTGAAGTATGTTTATATCTATGTTTGCATTTCCATTAGAAAAAAAAAAATTATATTGATTCAAGTCTGGTAGGTTTTCTAAAGAATGAGGATTAAGAGGTTGAATGCTATATGGTTGTTGTTTGTGTGTGTGTGTGTGTGTGTGTGTGTGTGTGTTACTGAAACTGCATCTTGCAAACAAACAAATAAACATAAACATTTATAACTGTAGGTCCTAATTGAGAGAATGACAATGCCATACATACATCCAAGATTAATTCAAATTGGCCTAAAAGATTCAAGCAACCAAGCATGTAAAGACATATTTCTGTGGGGGCACTATGGCATAGAGAATAAGACTCCTGACTCGCAATTTGAGGACCCAAATTCGATTCCTGCCCAGTGCTGATTATGTCGTTAGACAAAATGTTTTTACTCGCCATGTCCCTCTCGACCCAGGTGTATAAATGGGTACCAAGGGTAATAAAATTGGCAGGCCCTTTTGTAGAGCAGTGACAAACCTGAAGAGGCTACCCTGGATTAAGAAGATTCTATTATTATCATTATTATTATCATTATTATTATTATTATCATTATTATTATTATTATTATTATTATTATTATTATTATTATTATTATTGTTATTATCATTGTTGTTGTTATCATTATTATTATTATTACTTATATTATTATTGTTATTATTATCATTATCAATATTATTATCAATATTATCGCTGTCATCATCATCGTTATAATTGTTGTTATTATTACTTACATACATCACATATTGCATACTTCTTTTCTTATAAGTCTTCCTGCTTTCTTCCTGTATTTTGCTTTTTTATTGCATATTCTCTGGGTATTGTCAGTTTGATACCATAATACTGTGCTGCCTGATATCTGATATAACTACGTTAATCCAAGCCAGCTCTTGCAAACCACAACTTGCCATGTAAATGATAGCTTATAGTTTTGGGACAAAGTACCAGGTAAATGTTCTAGCATTTATAGGTTTTTTACTTGCAGAAAGAAAAAACAAACAAACAAGCAAACAAAGACATAGTAGAGTGTCAACTTTGCATGAAGCTCTTTAAAAAAAAGCCTCTGAAGCAGAGAGCATTCAAATCTTACATCAGCATTACACTAAAGGCAATATATACAGGTAACTATTTTATCTGAAAGCATCAATGTACCATAAAATACTTTTTGATTAGATCATTAGATCATGAGGTCTGAATCAGAGACTAAATCTCGACATGTCTATCACCCTGGCTGACCATCATCTCCATATCAGCAATTAGTCTAACAAGTGCAGACAGCACCCTTACTGTCAATGCTATTTAAATCCTGGCAATCACTTGTCAGTGTGGTTTATATCACAGACTGTTACAAACTGTGTGTGAACCAAAGGAAAATCCAGTTTTAATCTTATTTGTTATGTGAGGACTAAATTTTTTACAAAGAGGAGAAGTACATTATGAAATATCATCATGGATGAAAAGTTACTCTTATATCCAACAATAAATCTATCACAGTTATGATCTTTAACAGAATTATCTGTGTATAAACTATACGTATATCTCTGCTATGATTGTAATTTTAACTTGGTTGACTAGAGAATAGGAAGTTATGTACTCTTGTAATAATGTACAATACACTCGTGCATTTGCATTGAAAAGTATGCAAGTGAAATGGTATTGTAAAAAGCAAAGTTCCACTGAGAATTATGCTGATTTCACACTTCACAGCAGAATGGCAATCAATGTTTAAGTTCTGTTCCTGCCTCTCTTAGATCACATAAACACAAATGCAGATCTTTGTTTCATTGGAATAGGGCAAGGATAGATATATTTCTGCAATTTGATTGACGTTTTATGTGTTGCCACATGACATTCATATTAATTACAACCTCTTTGTGGGGATCACATGAGATGATAACTTTAATGTCTCACAATTCCTCCATTGTTTTGTTTGAAGAAAAAAAAATGTGATTAAATTCAGACAATGCATTTTGGTCCATGACTTGAGAAAACTAGCTATTATCCTCTCGCAGTCATGAGTCATCATCACATCTTTCAGGTCATTAAAAGGAAAATATTCTTATCTAAAAATGAGAAAATTTATTTCAAAGACATCGTTACCTCATTTGATTTTTATTCATGTTTGTGACCAAAATCACTTTGAAACTTTGAAATTCCTTGATATTTTAAATTTTGTAACTGATTAATGAAACTACTACAGACTATGAAGCTCAAGTTTAATTTTGAACATGCATTGCAAGAAATGCTTGAAATCATAGTCATACGTGAAAGATGAAGCTAAAGAAAGAGGAGAGAAAAGTGGATATGAAAATGAGAATGAGACAATCAGGGAAGAATTCATGTCTGGTTGGACAGTCTCCAGGGATTTTTGCAAGTAAACCTCAGAAAAGTTACCAAGTGCTCAAATAAGTCTGTGATGCATGTCACTACGAATGTTTTCAGTGGAAATACAAGTCACCTGCCATACAAAGTACTCTCGGTTACTACTCCATGTTGTCTAAAGTGAAAGCTTAAAGTAGCACATGGCTGCTGGAGAGGGTCTAATAATAGTGACATTCTAAGGCAAAGTGTACTCTAGCTACAAACAATGTTTACAGCTGGCTTTGGTCTTAGACCTACATGACAAGTTATCAACAACAACAACAAAATCAATTTATCAAGGAGCATGACTCAACCATGGAGCTACTAACTGTTAGTAGCTCCTTGACTCAACTAATCAATCAAAGACCCTGAGTGGATTTTCTGTTTTCATACAAGAGTGTTAGATTCAAATAAGTACATGTAGTTCTTGAATCAAGCTGTTTCAATTGCAACTGATGGACAAATTGCACTATATCATAAATAAATACGTATTTTTCAGAGTTTGAGTAATAGCCATGATAAAAATCACTGGCATACATACCCATGCAGATGAGACTCAAACCTACAATCTCTTGAGTGTGAGACAGGCATCATATCCAATTGAACTTCCAAATGATCAAAAGTCAGTGTTGATTCTAATCATGGAATCCCTTATAGCAGTGGATACTACATATTCATTTTAATGTGGGGGCACTGTGGCATAGTGGATAAGACTCCAGTCTCCCAATCGGAGGACCCGAGTTCAATTCAAGATGTTTTTACTCAAAATGTCCCTCTTGAGCCTGGTGTATAAGTGGGTACCTGGCAATGCAAAGCTAGGGTAATGATAATGGCAGGGCCCTCTGCTAGAGCAGTGGCTACATTGAAGAGGCTACCCTGAATAAAGAAGACCTTATTATAATTATTAATGAGTAATTCTTGGCATCAAGCTGTTTGCAACTGACTGATGAATTGCCCTTCATCAACATAAAACACGAGATAAATTGTCATTCAAGCTGTTAATCAGTTGCAAAGTGTCAAATTAAGATGAACGTTAATTCTGTTGCATCATCCATCATTTATATTGTATAGCACAACGCCACAACATTATATTTTGTTTGCTCTTATGATGTAGCGCCAGAAGTCTTCATCACCTTCCTTGGTAGCGTGCTGCTGTACTCAGAGAACACAGGTAAACATAGACCAAAGTATTTCCAAAGGAATAACTGGACAATTGTCCTATGATGCAGTTTTGGGGATGTGATTATGAATAGACTTGTTCAAAATCTCACTTTCTATCCCCTTTATGAATTCCATGAGCTGAATGGTGGATACCCTAACATATCTACAGCAAAAGACTACCAAACCGACATTTCTAATCAGAAGATGCTAATCCTTTATTATTTTTCTTGCCTTTACCATACCAAGATTAAGATAACAATCTGTCATAGGGAGGAGCTGAAAGAATTAAAAGTTATTATACTTATCATTTCACAATCCAGAGGAAATGTATAATTTCATATTTTGTTGCGATTGAATACCATCCTTGGTAGCCCTTATCAGAAGCTCCCCTTTATTTCAGCCAAGAGAACTAAACCATGATTCATAATGCACATCACACTGCTGTGATAATGTCCTAGACACAAGTCCAGCTGAGAAAAACTGATAGATGAGCTTGTTTGGCTGAAAAAATGTTCTATTTGACAAAAATGCCATATCTTGACTACATCCCCTTTAAATTTACAGTCTAAGAATGATTGTAATTTTGGACCTTATCACATCTGAAAGAAGCATGATACCAGCAACTCACTGTATATAATCTTAATTCAAAGCTGATTTATCAAACTGTTATCAGGTGACCGGCTATTTTACTAGCTGTACAGTTGAACATAAACTGCGACAAGTCATATTCTACTACAAAACACAGAGTTTGGAGCACATGAAACAACTTCAATTTATGGAGACTTTCTAGGTGACATGAATTCACATGAATCATATACTTATAGCAATAAAATATGAAACATAAAGTTAAAAAAGACATTTTTGTGATATTTGAGCCAACCTGCAGCAATTCATGTGAGTGCCAGGTTCGAGGTTTAATAACAAAAAATAACTGTTCTAATGAAATGAACAAGTTTCACAGTTTAGGGATTGAATGCTGTGTCCGCTCATCTTAACTTTCAAAAAGATGTCACTTGCAAATAAGAAACTGAATATTATGCATTTTATGTGCTGCACTCTGTGTATCTGTAGCTGATCATTTCAACTTTAAATCACTGGTATTTTTATGCTATTCAGGTTGTGTGATCAGTCATGTAAATTGGTTTTATCCATGATGTTCCCATGAGTAAACCTACTTCCCAGAAATGATTGATATGAGAAAAGAGTGCTTTACTGACCTTTAATGGGTAAAAACAAACACCGCTGTCAATGTAAAGCCTTCACCTCCCCGAACCTGCTGATACTGCCATGTGTCTTCTTCCATAGGCTTACAGGTAGGTTTATACCACCTGCCAAGACAGAGGCTCAGCGCACTCACATTCTAAGCATAGACCAAGATATTCTGTCTCCACTCATGACAATGTTCATATACCTCCTTGATTCCTGAAATCCTCTTCCTTTGGATGCACAGGATTGCTAATTCAATCCAAAAACAAAGATAGGTATTCTACTGTACCTCACTCCATGTGTGCTTACATAATGTATGAGGCTGATGGACGGTTGGGTTTCCAAACTCAGACGATACTCTAATACCACAAACTCGCAAACAAGGTATAGAATGTAATCAAGTTGTTGGTGAGTGTGGCCAAAGTGGATCAGGTTTCCATGCCAGTATGGGAATTTGGACGATAATGAGCCAAACAGTATTGATTGTATGTAAAATGAATCCTAAAAAAGGAAATGAGATGCCAAATTGGATTGGTCGATAGATAGAGAATGACATGGGCAGGAGCACAGAACTTGCCAAAACTGTCTAGCTTTGAAAGTAAACATGATCAAGTCTTCACATATTACACATTTTGTGCTTGATTTTGGACAATTTTGTGGTGAGGCTTTCTCTGTTGTACAGATTCCATACACCTAGAGGTTTGATTATCCAAAAGTGGAAAAAGTTTGTGAATCCAAACATAATTATGTGGCATTATTCCGGAGGGTCATTATATCAAAGAAGGGTCATTATTTCAGAGGTTTGCACTTGCGAGAATGAAATAAGGTTTGTTGATCTTTAATTCAAATAACAAACCCTATTTCATTTTCAGCAGGCCTACATAAATCAACTGGCAGGTAGATGACCATATTTCAGCCACTTAATGGAAATGGACGTCATCCTTGCAGCAATTATCATCAATACATACCTGGGCCCCTTTTTATCAAAAGATATAATCAATTTTAGTCATTCATTACCACACAGACTGCCATAGACTTCCCATATAAATCAACTTTATGATCAATTTTAACTCTTCATAAAAAAGGGCCCTGGAATGCATCAGTCTACTGAAGTCATCCTTTCTAGACTTCACATAGCAATCTTCATCCATTACTAATCATTCTAACAACTTTACAAACAGAGAGTAGAAATCGTGATTCTAAAAGGCTAACACCATTTAAAGATAACACACATCAACTTTTTGGTGTAGGTATAGCACAGTGATAATGGTAGTTGATCTATCCCTTATGTCACCAGGCAATTAATGCTTCTACTTGATAAGACAGGTCAAAGTTACCTTTCATTATCACATCTACACATCTAAGGAAGATAACAGAAACGCATGATAAGCTGAAATTTATAGATTGAAAAGCAATAAACCTAAAATGGATGTTCTTTTGTCACAAGTATGAACCTACGCAGATTAAAAGATGTCTTTAAGGTTATACCTAAATTTCTTTATGTGACTCAACCATCTTGAATTAGGTGGAACAAACAGTGGAAATTAAATCACCATAACCACTGGCATTAGAAAATTATAAGACAAACACAATAATCAATTCACTCCTCGAGATTATTTTATTACTGCATCATTATTAATTGAACATTACTAAAACTACTGCTATTTCACACGTATGTAGGGCTTTCATGCACACTTTGATATAATGTAGGGTGCCTACTGAAAAAAAATAAGGAAAAACAATTTGAAAGAGAAAAAGTGGGTGAGATCAATTTGTTTAAAATAATGTCACAAAACTTCACATATTGAGTATTGGATATGCTTTTAAACTTTGTGTTGATATATATATGTATATATATATATATATATATATATGTAGAGTTTGTTTGCAAAAACCGATAAGTCCATTTTTGAAAATTTTGAAGTACGGTCTCTGTCATAAAGTACAAAATAATACCTTTTAAATGATATATTGGTCACTACATATAAAGGTACATTTTTGAAGTTATGGTCAAAAGAAGCAAAAATTTTCTTATTATTCTCTTTATTTTTCTTGACCTTTAATCGCAAATATCTCCATTTGGCAAATATGGACTTATCGGTTTTTGCGAACAAACTCTTCATATAAAGGGAAACTCTGTTGCAGTACCTGAAAAACTTGAATAAATGAATATAATATCACTAAACCAAATACCATTTTACACTTTTAATAAGAGTTATCCAAAAAGGAAAACATATAGTAGATGGGGATCCAAATGATGATGTAAGGAGAGCTGTGTGATCACTGCAGTTAATTTTGATATACCATAAGACTGAAATATTAGAAGGCTTGAAATGATACTGGTATGTAACTCCCCAGTATCTTATCAGGTTGATATCACTTTCCAATATAACCTCAACTCTATTCCTACTGTTCAAACACAATAGCTTGACAGCACACTACTGTTGGATGTTACATGATAAGTTTCCTGTTACCCTAACCCTGTTTACAGGTCTGTGCCAAGAATGACAATAGGACCTACTGCTGACAGTAAATAAAGATATGATTCTACAAATATCCCACACATAAACACAGAAACATACACACACACTAATACCTGTACAAAAACTAAATTAAGAATTGGCAAGACTCAAAGAAGAGTGTAACAAATCCTAGCTGCACTTAGGCTTTGAACGAGAACCCTGTAGAATGCTGCTTCCACCTGAGAGGAATACACTTAGAGGCTCCCTCTTTGCAGCCATTAGAAAGCATCTTTTCATAAGTCACATATATTCAGCAAACATTTCACAGACTCTTTGAACCAGGAGACATCAGAATAGATGAAAAGTGATACAATGCATGCATCTCCATTTAGGGAAGCATCGGATTCTGGAGACCACTCTTCCACAAATTGAAGATTTGTTCCCATTCTCGCTGTGCCAATTGAAATGTATTACCAGTCGTATGGTACAAGGAGCTTGCACTCAGGCAGCAGGGAATGAAGATGACACACAATACAAGCAGAATATCACTTTCAAACCAGGTCAAGGCCACTGGCTCACTCAGCCTATGTTATGTGTCACCTTTACACGAGATAGTCAAATCACTTTCACCTTGGTTGTGATATGTTTGTCTCGATTGTGTACTGGATTGCTTATAGTATTGCTTTGTTATCTCAGTTGTAATGGACAATGAAGCATTATAAAGAGCAGTAGTGTCATGTTGATTGTGTGGATTTAATATGTTTTTACACACATTGCACGGCAGCACAGCTGGAACCCTGAAAACTATATCAATTTAATGCTCTCATCACAGCTATTTGCATTACACAGCTATGTAATTGCAATCAAATCTGCCTTAACAGCCGCCTGTCTGTAGAGGTCACCTGCCATAATTATAATTTATGTGGCCCCCTTGAGAGAAAGACCTTGTTAAAGACCCTTTTTATTATAGCATGCTTCTCAATAAACCATAACTGTATACGGTTTAGTCTGGAAGCATTCTTATCATAACTATTGTTCACATTTTGTGTACTTAACAATACTTAACATCGATTATACGGATTCAAATTTTTACAGTGGTTGTTTCTATCCCTAACTCACATTTTAGATCTATTTTAAAGCACTAATGTTGGGTTTTTGTTTCATCTGCAAATGGTAAAATATGCCTTTAAGTGTCTTTACCAGTTACAGTACTTTTTTTCGTCTTCCTTGGGTAGCAGCTATGGACAGGTTTGACTGTAAATGCTAAAATTCCTATATCTATAACAGTTCCTTTTAGCCAGCTCATTGAAATCAGTAAGGATGAATTTCAGACATTCTTATTTCCTTTTGCACATTGATAGATCAATATTTCTATTCAGAAATTTTACAGTTCACTTCCATTCCTAATGTCTGTCTTCCTTATCTTGTCCAAAGATTTGCTTTTACAATGTCAGATAAGCCCGAAATCAGAGATGTGTGAAAACGGTTCCATGACATTTGCTCCTGGGACAATTACTCCCATGAAATATCTGTAAACTAGGCCAAACTTAAACCTACACTGTATACCCACAAACATAACCCCGACCCTATTAATTCTAACCCTCACATCAAACCAAACTGAAAATCTTATCACAACCGTAACCCTGATATTAAGTCCTTGGAGAAAATAAGACCAGAGCAATGTCCCAGGAGCAAATGTCATGTCACCATGTGAAACACAAATTATCAGCATACATGCAAGAGCACTGGTGTACTCTCTTCCCTTCTTATTGAATACATGGAATTATCACCTGCTCTACATTGAACAAGTCCTACCATTGGAGGTCAAGAATTGTATGTTTTCTCCACGTTATTCTGTGTTAGCTGAAGAATGGTGTACATCATCTGCCAGCAAGGATGGCAAAGCAGCTAGCAAAGGATTGACCTACTGCAACCAGTTTCTCACACAACCCATTGACATAAATGACACCAGCAGAAATGGCACGCCCATTAAACTGTCTGTTTGTGTATGTTTGCATGGCATCATAGCTGTCACTGGTTTGAATGCAGTGAAGCATTCCAGATGGGCAAGGAATGCAGACAGAAGCTAAGAGTATCTCTCACTAGTTCTCTCTCAACACTGAAGGAGAACTTCTCACAACAATAGAAAAGCTTTGAGCAAATAGAATCTAGAACCTGGTAAACAGTCAGAAATTATGAGCTGGTACTAGTTTGGTTCTGAGTATGTCTATTATACATTGTGTGTGTGCCCCTATGCATCGATTATATGATGAACAAGACATTGTCTAATCTACTGACTTAAAATGCACAAAGATTGAATGTGTATAGAAACCTGTAGTGGTAACTGAAACATTAACATGAATATTTCATATTTGTGATGCATATGGGTACAGCAAACATCGGCAATGCTTTGATTCTTTTTAATAACAATAATATTCAGGCTCTTTTATATTCAGCAAATATTACAAGAGTAAGGAAGAATATTTATGATTCTGGATTTTTCCCTTCAAGAAAATATGCGCTCTTCCCAAAGAATTTGATCCTAGTATCTGGCCTTAACTTTTCTGGATTCCACTATTATCCATCATTCATGGGCTGGTACAATATTCATAAAGCCTTTTGTAAGCACAAAGCAACACATAAATTGGAAATTAAATGCCAATCCCTGCTTTGCAATGAGTATAATATTCATTCTACTCACAATACTGGCAGTATCACTATCAGGTAGAAAATTATTGTACTCATGTGACGGTTTCGTCAGGAAGATGAGAGAGAGGGAGACCAACAAGGTGTGGTCAACTTTGCTGATTCAAAGAAACAAATGCACACTAGGAGTAATAGTTGTTGCTCAATTTTTTTTCTACACCATCTGATGAAACATACAACATAAATGATATGTAAATCATCCCAGCAATATGAAATTTCAGGTAAAAATACATTTGAAAGTAAAATATAGCCAATTACTTAATATTGTTCAGTGCAATATGACTCAAACAAAAGTGATGGTCCACTCTGAAGGACGTAAAAAATGTCAAAGTGGTCATCTGGTAGAATGGAAATACCCTGAACATGTAGTCAAATTAGTTGGTGTTTGTTTGTTTGTTTGTGTGTTGTTCTTGCCTACCAGGCCACAGTGGTTTCACAAGCTTCTTTCAAACATACTGAATTTTCTCCTTGAGATATTTTCTTCAAGATGACTGAATAATTATAATATAATATGTTTAATGATTAATTTGTTATATCCAGTCACTTATTTATAAAATTATATTTGTTGAGAACATAACACTCCCTAATTCTCCTTTCCTTTCATTTTTTGCTAACCTTTGTCCTGCTTTTTGGCTTTTTTCTTACCTCCCATCTTGTTCTTTATCTTTTTTTCTCTCTCTCTCTCCCTCATCACCTTGTCACTCTGTGTAACCAAGGAGATGGAAAGACCTCCATGATGTAACACAATTTCACTGTTTTACAAAATCTTGTGATTTGTCACTTTAAAACGTTATGAAATTTTGTTTGCACATGTTTGACAAAATATGTTATGAATGTGACAATAACCACTGTAATGATTGTATCATTATAATTGATGTAGATGGATAAATCTATAGGGCCTATAGTTCCTCAGCCTATTGCAGGCTGTGATTGATTCTTATCTCTCTGACATACATGTATTTTGGTCTTCATTCTCGCTGTTTATTATTCTTCTAGGGTTCTACAGGTACGTTATCAGTGGTGAGGCATAAGCCATACTTGCAGAGCTCTGCTGGAGACCAGTTCCAGATTACATTGACTTCAAGAATGAGCTAGCAATACGTTTTGTATGTAACTGAGAATGTTTTGTTCTCTTACTGTAAATTGCAACAGAAACGTATTCAACATTTGTGTAAATACACTGTTAAAAAAGAAATGCACTTCGTTTACAAAAGAAAAAATACTATTTATTTAAAGCAAGTTTGATTAATGCAATCTTGATTTTGGTTAACCATTTAATATAGATTTATATCCAACATCTTCAAATCCTCCAAAATAGATATCTAAGAACATCAATAAATGTAAATTTGAGATATTGAACAGATATGTTATAAAAAAAAGGATTTGATTTGATTTGATTTATTGGTTTCTGCATTATTATTGTACATACACATACATGCAGAACATTGTTGGTGCCATACGATATACATAAACATTAGTTGTTAACAAAATAGTTTTTCCTCATTGCCTTTACAATGTACAGCAAATGAATCAGCATATTACACATAGATTTAATTTACATACTCTCAAAATAGTACTCCAATAATATCGAGATGACAAGAAGTTAACATTTTATACATAGTGTACAAAATTACTTACAGCCCTAACCCATAAATGTATAAATTATATATTTGAGTTGAAAACTTTTACTCATAATTTCAGAAATAATATGATATTCAAGTTGCTGTATATCAGAGCGTGCTTCCAGAAAAAGGATTTATATCATCACGGCACAAAATTATACAATGCACTGTCAACACGCCTGAAACAACACAGTGACTTATGTTCCAAATTGAATCCCCTCATTTAGGGTACCTGTCATGTTGTTTATCAATATTATTGTATTTATTTACTTGACTATTTGGTAATCTGGTTCTAAGATTATTTTTGCTTTTTTTTGGTGGTAAATACACTCTGTTCTGTGTTGTAATGCTCTGTTTTACTTGATTTTATGTTGTATTCATGTATTCTATATATGCTTCCATAAACATATATTTAATGTTTTGTAAGATGTCATTTTACCAAGTGATATGACATGAGGAAGAACAACCCTACACGTGCTGTGCTGAAATAGATAAATGAAATGAAATGAAGGAGCACAAAGCATTTCATGTGTACATTTCTATTGTAATTCCCATGATGCAACTAGACTGACCTTCTGAAGACAAGCTGCTCAATGGATAAGAATTCAGTTATGAGATTTATTGAAGTTTTCTGATGATATCCATCATAGATTCTTCTGTTTCCTACCCTTGAATTCTCCATCAAATTTGATTAATGAGTTCTTTGTCTCTGTGACATAACATTGGCTTTGTAAAATCACAAAGTGCTTTGTGAGCTGTTTTTTTTTTTTTTTTTAAGCTGAAAATGTAGAGATTGCAGTGTGTCTGAGGCCCACATAGGCAAAGGTAGAGCATGTCTTACATCTCGACAGTCCAGATAATCTTTGTCCAGATAGAAATGTCATACAGCAAACAGTAGAGATCTATCAAGCAAAACAAAGCAAACAAAAATCATGGATAGAATTTGATGTGATTTATTGCAAATAACGCAGAGCATTTTGATCAGGGTAAGATCTCTCATATTTCATTATATGAGGGGAATTTCTCTAGAAATATATTAAAAAAAGCCAAATCTCCATAGGAAGAAAGAAGTAGGCATCTCCCTGGTCAAATGTTTGTTGATGCAAACTTTGATAGAAAATGTTGAATTGTATGTTTATGTATAGGAACAATTATATTTAATCACCCAGTACTATTTTGATATTCAAAAAGTCTGAAAGAAAACAAAGGGGACATTTCAAGAGAGTAATAATCATGTATCAATTTCTACTATTGTGTGCCTGCATTTCTGCAAGAAGAACCAAAAGAAATCATAGGCATTTTCCATCTATCGAGAATTCTTCCAAATACTACCGGGCAGGGTAGCTTCAATGCAATCTATAACTCTAATTTAATACCCACTTCCTACATGCTTAGATATATGCAGTCTCCCTAACACAGGCCTCTGCTGGAACAGACCGTGATGGTTGAGGCAGCCAACTACATACCACAGGATATCCTATGACATGAGGGCTACAGCCCAGCTAATGAATAAATGCATTAAATGTCATTTTCATTAAGGTGATTTGGCTCTGCCTACTTCATATTGATGAAGCTTGCTGGGTGCATATAAGAAAAAGTACCAGGAATGGAAGGCAGATTAAAGTTAGTCCTTTCTGACGTGCCTTATGAAGGTCAAATTGCCTCACGCTATGACTAGTTTATGGCTTCACTGCATTGCTGAATTCATACATGCAAATGGGAGATGAAATTAATTCATCCACTAAGAATATAGCCTGTAACTGGTTAATACCAATCCTGCATATAAATTCTGGAGTAAACCAAAGCTCTGCATCTGAGGAAAGCCTCTCCCAATGATTTTCTTACGTGTCTTTTTGTCTTTTTGACTCTCTCTTCATCTGTCTCTGTTTCTTCTAATGGGCTCTCTGTCTCTCTCTCTTCTCCCTTTATTTATGCTTATTTTCTGCCCTTACAATAGCTTTTGCTATACCTTCAATTAATTCCATATTTATATATCCTTTAGATTGGAGAGGTGCAGAATTGGTCTGTAGTATTGGTCTTTTTTTTTTTCTTTTTCTTCTTCTTCTTTTTATTACTGTCATTTTGGTTTTGCCATGTCCTAATATTATTGCGTTTTCTAGTCTTCTTGTATGAATAGCACAAGTGCGCTTAGAAACACTAGTATAAAGTGCCATCATTGTTATCAATATTATTAATGTTATTGTTATTATAATTATAATAACAATGATATATATTATTATTATTATTATCATTATTACTTAGTTATGATTTCTGTTGCTTTGTAAATTTGTTTCTTACTGCTGCTTTACCTTTTTCCTTTTCTACATCCATTGTTTAATTGATTGATTACTTTAATGTCTGCAATTGAAATTCTTTGTACATCAGATACTTCAATAAATGATACATAAATTACATTGCAAGTACCACTCAAAGACACTGAATTAAAAAAAAAATAAAACTTGCAAGCATTCTGATGGGATACTATTGATGAAGTGATATCAAAATATTGCCCCAAAGGCCTTCCTTTACAATCTTAAGAAGCAGATTACAACATTCCTGCAAAAAAAAAAAAAATAATAATAATAATACAACTGCATAATCTATGAAGAGACTTTTTTGGCATCCTCTCAGACTCAAAGTGATTACTTGTGTACTTCACCCAAAATTTATTAAAGGAGGGGGATTTGCTCCCTATATGCCTGTATACACTGTATTAGCAAATTAAGTGGCTAAAGAAATATTTGAAGAACACATTGCTGAAGTTTGAAGAAAAGCAGACAATTCTTTCAAAAAAATTGAATTTTCTCATTCAGGTGAAGTGAATGTGCCATCAGAAATCTATTACAATTATTATGTGATGTCACAGTAGTCGAATGACAAACAAAATATAAACAAAATCTACATATTCATTTTTTTTTTCTAGCATAATGTAAAAATGTTTGGCCTACTCTTTCCAAAGGCATGGGGAATGATTACCCTGACAGATGTAAGAATTCGACTGTTGAATGTGTACTTTTACAATCAATTTTTAAGCTTTTTTTTTTTTAATGAAAGAATGAATTATATATTGTATCAATAAATTGATTTGCTAAAAACAGTATTTATTTTACAGATAATCTTCCCTTCCATCTTACATACTATTATGCACTAACATGAAATATGCAAAAAAAAAAAATAAGTTTAGCTTTAGAAACAAGATTTCCAAACCCTGCAGAATCAGTCGACACCAAACTATACCATTAGAATGCATTTACAACTTCATAGACCTTTCTTCTTGTTATACAGATTTCAAAATGGCCTGTACAAATACTTTTCATTGTATTTTGGTCATTTCTATATAAAATCAATATATCACAGCTATGTCACACTTCCATTCACCAAAGCTGTAAAGGTATTCAAGTGTGTGAGTGTGAGTGTGTGTGTGTGTGTGTGTGCACTTAGGCCTGCTCCCTTATCTATGAATGATAATGTTTGGAAAACTTCCACAAATACACATTAGCTCAAATCATCTCCCCCCCCCCCCCAAAAAAAAAAAAAAGAAAAAAGAAAAAAAAATCCTGTCCAATAGGAATGGACAAAGCACATATAAAAAGGAAACTTACAGCATAGTGTAGCATCATAACCTACATAACCCTCAGTCGCCTGTAATTTGTTTTGCTGTACATTTTTTTTCAGCGTATACAACTTCATATGAAAGAGAACAACGACAAATTAGTTTAAAAGCAGTTTGCATCACCTACTATCAATGTAGGGACCTACACATTTTTTTTTTTTTCCTTTCAAAGACAAGTTAATTTTTCTCAAACCAATAAAGAGTTACAAAATGTTACTTGCATCTTATACACTGAGCTCAATAGCATGGCAAACTGGCAAAAATTGTTTCTCTATTGAGGAGTAGAAATAATTCCTATTCCAGCACGACTGCATGATAAAGTCTTGCGATCACATTAATGGTATCGTGTGCTAGTAAAGGCTGGAATCAACGTATTATAAACAAATCATACGTGTAATATCACGTGACTGGAAAACATTCGTATGATCTCCGCACAGGACCTGGCTTACCTCATCATGATGAAACACTCCAACCATGGCAGAAATCCTCATCAGGTCAGACTCAAATACATGTAATTCATGTAATTAATCATGGCTAATCACAGCGCAGCCGGTTCAAGACCTGCTGGGACAACCATTTCATATGGGGGAAATCGTCCAATAATCAATCACTTTATGTTCCTCTTTACACCTCACCTGACGTATAGGCGTGCATGGTGCCGCTTAATGATAGAAAACTTTGAATGAATCAGAAAAAAAAATCAAGTTTGGTTAGGCTTGAAACAGTATGCACTTAGTAGCAAGTATTAGGACCAAGAAGAGTACTTCGCAATTTAACAAACTAAAAGAGTCTATGGAAATTTCCTTACAATACCCTATAGGGCATATTCTTAAACTTATTTTGGGAATCAGTCAATCCCTTTCTGTTAAAGGCATAATTTACCATTTGCACATGAAACAAAAGCCCAGCAGTAGTGCTTTAAAATAGTTCTAAAATGTGAGTTAGGGATAGAAACAACCACTGTAAAAATATGAATCCGTATAATCGATGTTAAGTGTTGTTGAATACACAAAATGTGAACAATAGTTATAATAAAAATGTTTCCAGACTAAATCGTCTACAGTTACGGTTTATTGAGAAAAACACTGATATCTCCTTATGTTTTAGGCTTTATTGCTAAAATTTTATATAGTAGAATGTTTTGTGATAAAACAAACATACACATATGCATCAAAAGTGATATCTTGAACATTTTTGAAATCACTGCTCCCAAAGGTAAACTGGACCTTTAATTTGTTCTCGTTTTTTATGTTCTTTAGATTTTTCATTACTCCACCTGAAAATATAAGACACACACACACACAAAAAGGATTTGTTATAAAAATGAGGAACGTAATTACAGTATTTACACCACTTTCCATTACAGCTGTTGGAGATAAACACACGAGTGCGTGCATGCATGTGGATGGAATAGATCATGGAGCTACAACACCAATTCCATGGAGCTCACTAAACTGAGTTTTTTTTTTTTTTTTTTTAGATCATTTGTGTGTGTGTGTGTGTGTGTGTGTTTATCGGTCTAAGTGCCGAGAAACTTTTTTTTTTTCATTTCATTAAAAGAAAGGTATAAATAGGCCTAAAGATATAAATAATCAAAACAGCAAAGTGTATCAGCGTTTCATTGTTGTTAATACTTCAAAAAGAAATAGAAATAGGCCCTACGTATTATAATAACGTTCGTTTCCATCAAACAAACGCGTGGAAATATTTACACGCAAACATAACATAACTATCATTTTTGTTTCTACACACTAAAAAATAAAGGTTCAAATTTGCACCCTATTTGTGTCTATAACAGCACCCTGGGGTGCACACTTGCATCTTTAACCATGCAAGTAGAAAATAAAATCTCTTAATATTTATATTCGTACCTACAAAGATGCAGACATAATCCATCAGAGTGTAAGTTTGATATTACGAGTACATGTAAAACCTCGGTACTCGTGGTCCGAATTTTCAATTCACAATGTATAAATGTTTATGGTGCATGTTTGCACCCTTGATTAGCACAGAACTGAGGATGAAAATTCACACCGATGCAGGTTAAAAATTCAGCGTATTGCACATCTAAGGGTGCAAATCGCTTATTGGGGTGCAAAGTTGCACCCTTTAGGGTGGTTGTATAGCGACAATTTTGGGGTTCAAATTTGAACCCGTATTTCTTAGTGTGTAAAGTAGCCCGCTGAACCGGTGGGGGAGGGGGAAGGGAAGGGGGGGGGGGGGATGTTCCGCACCCCTTACGATCTGAACCGACAATACAAACACGCTAATATCCAGGTCCGGATTTGTATTCCGTATTGGTGGAGATAAAGATTGAGCTAAACTTTTTGCGAAATACTGAGAAACCACTTGTGAAATGCTAAAGGACATACCAGTCTAAGAGGAATTCAAAGTTTCTGTGATAAAATATCTGAAGCAAAGTAAAACAAAGTGATCCTAATAAAAGGTGGGTCCCACGCTTTGTTTTGGATGGTATATCTCAGCCATTTCAATACCAGTTTTCATCATATAAACGTTGAATTCATTTTGGAATTACATGCTCTTTCATACTAAGTGTTCCATGAGAGGTTTCTCGTTATCCCAACCAAAAGTTAGAAACTTGAAGCCAGGTTTCAACCAAAGCTATATCATTCCTTTAACCCTAAGGCCCAAGCTATTTAGACCCCTTCCAGGCCGAAGGGGGGGGGGGGGGGGAGGCGGCACGGGTCATGTGCCCTCCCCCCATATAACCTCTTTATTATAATATGATGTATCACCGTCATATCATACAGTTAAATAAATCGAATTTAAGTTTCGAATTTTACCCCGAGGCCTCGATCCATGTCAAGCTGCTGCTTATGATCACGGTCTCCTGTTTTTCTATTATCGTAATAGATAAAAATTCTCAATTCTAAAATCAATTCGTTCAAATCCCCCATTTTTTTTTTATTGTAACGACATAACATATTCTGAATGAATAATCAATCATTGCTTACATAATTTACAACTGATAGTTCCATGATTCCCTTTTGAACATTTTTTTTTTCTTTAGTGACATTATGCTTTACGTCTCATACATTGAATACTATACATTGAATACTGTCATGTTCACAGTGTAATATGTACTTTGAATTAATGTGTAAGACAGTATGCTGACTTATACGTCGTGTAATGTTAATTTCTAAATTATCATGTATTCTTTTGTTATGTGTGATTAGGAAAAAGGCAGAAATGAAATCAAATGAAACCAAACCAAACCAAATTATATTTGGCACATGTGTAGAAAAACTCATACTCTACATGACGCAACGTATAACATTTCTCAAGGTCACCCACTGAGTGCGCTATCTACCAAAATATAAAGAAATATGTAGGAATCCCTAGTATAATTATAGGTTTTAATTTTAAACCAATAATTTTTGTATTTGCCACAAAGGAGAAGCAAGTCAAGCTTCATTATTTGTTAAAATTGTCAAGGTCAGCACATGGGGGGGGGGGGGCTATTATTTGTTACAACACTGGTTACTGAGACCTATGATGTATTGTTTGGGATAGGTGCATGATCCTTGTATTTGTATCACATTTCATATTTCCGTAATATTGGAATTTTGAGTTTGCGGATTGATTACAAGCAAAACTTGTGTGAAAATGACCCAAAATACAAGCGTAGTATTTGGAAAATGCTGTGTTTTCAATGATTTCTATTTATGTCTATATTGTTTGATGCCTATGTCATATTAACATAAAGAAAAATAATAAGAAGGCCATTTCTGAGTAATTCAGGACCATATAATAGCTTCACGCTTTGGTCCTTCAGCAACTTATAGCCATGAAAACCCCAATTTAATCCATTATCATATGTTTAACTGAAAATGGAACAGAAAAAAACAAATGCAAAATCTGACGGACATGGTTGTAATTTTCGGTTGCCATGGCAACCAGCGATATCGGATCCATAGCTGAATCATATATCAACAATTTTGTAATAAAATTTTAGGAAAAGTCACCAAATTTGGTTGAAATTGGGTAAAGTGCGTAGGAGTGCCAAATGTAGTAGGGAGCACGATGTGCTCCCTTATTGGCTTTATAGGGTTAAAATCCTCCCTCCAAGGACACATAACCCCTGGCCACCAAAGCTCATGGTAACATCATCCCTACGGACTAGGGGAAAGATGGCGGACTTACCCTGCAATTGAAGTGGGATTACAAACCTGAAAAACAAAATAAAACAGTATAATTATTAATTTATTAAAGAAGATATCAACGGTACCTCCATTTAGCCGTACAATCTACAAAAACAGACTCACACTCGATTCACAATTTACCACTCACATTACATCAGCACTATTCACCATCAGTTTTTATGACTTTTTTTTTTTTTTTGGTTTGTTTCTGCACGTAAACGGGATGCAATCTACGAGGAAATTAGGAGGCGATGGGGAAAAAAAGATACCAAAGAGTGTAAACAATCACCTCCGCAAATACTGCAGTTCTTGCTAACCATCATCGTGTTACCAACGCGGCACACGAGTAGCCCTGTTCAACCTGACGTAACCATAGTAACTGCGGCAATGATGTAAGGAAATGGTGGACAGCTGCCTTAGTCTCCTTTCCAGAAGATATCACATGATCACTAAACGTCGCCAGAGGGAGGTCGGTTGTTTCCTATCATTTCTTCTTCCTCGCAATTTACTATAGTACTTAGGCCGAAGTGTGATGCTTAACATTGCAGCAGGCAAACAAAGTATACTTCATGAACATCTGAAAAGGAAATGTATACTAGTAGTAAGAAATATATTTTCAACTGAACATTATTTTATCCAAAATAATGGGCCCCCATTATGTTTCGTTTTGTTTGTTTGTTAGTTTGTGTTGCTATTGTTTCACAAGCTGATAATATCATGAGCGTCCTCCAAGAGGTGAATTTATTCCTTAACAGCTTTGGAATACAAGGAATGGGTACGAAAAGAGGGAAAAGTCATCTGTTACAAATCAAAGACTTGATTCTTGTTGCTTTTTTCTAAGTGTAAAAAAAAAAATAGAAGAAAATGAAAAATAATTTGACTCACGGTAACTGGTTAAATGGAAAACCGTAATATGAAAAAGCCCCATGGCGAGCGTTCCTATCACAAACTTACATCTAGCAAGGTTCCAAAGTCACACTATATTACACATATAAGGTAGTTTGGCCTGGCAATTGTAGCTGGTATTTGATTGGTCGGGAAACCACCAGTTTCCACGGGAGCGGGCAATATTAGTGGGTATCCTCCTTCTTCCGAGTTTTGCCATTAACTTTACATGTAAACACCAAGAACAAATATGCACAAACCACCAGTTTCC